>NW_007726791.1:145581-156891 GCF_000696425.1 Galeopterus variegatus | reverse complement strand
TGGGCTCTGATAAGCCAAAGGCACAAAAGGAGAGTAGAGATTTCCTGATGCAATCTCTAGGATGAAATAATGTTTTCTAAAATCTGTGTGCAGAGATTTGGCAATAGCTCTTTGCAGTCTTCAATTTAGTACCAAAAAACAACAAACATTTTGGAGACCTGATATGGCAGCTTGTCACCAACTTTGGCTGTCACTGAGACTCCATGAGGACAGGAAAGAACATTCTCTAGAAACTTGTTTTTAGGGAGGGAAAAAAGAAGTCCTTCAACAATCACTTAAAGGGAAACCCATTGTGAATTTGAAATGAAAAAGACCATTGCTGTTTAGGTGATTTAGGAGACTTACCAGTATAAATTCTGGGTAATAGCGTGCACTGAGGAGAAACGTAAAATTAGAGTAATTTGAGGAGATTTAGAAAAAAGCCAAGGATTATATAATTTAAGGATTTTAAACTGCTTTAACAACATTACCTAATTAGTCTGCAGATTTCCCTGTGAGGAAGATTTCCAGGCAGAATGTGAACCAAAATGGGGAGTACTTTAGATTTCAGATATGTTAGTGCAGGAAGAAGGGAGAATCAGAGAGAATCAGGCAGAATCATGTTTGACTGATGGGACGAGGTGGGTAGGAGTTGGAGGGCTGAAGTTAGGGCAAGTGGAGGATGTTAGATCATGGGATATTTCTTGGGAGTTAATGTCATGTTTTGTAGGGTTAAATTAGAAGGAGTAAGTAGAGGTGATTAGAATGTGATCTGTGGCCATCTAGGGGCCAGGAAGCTCAGATATGCTATTCCCCTAAAATTGTGTTTTATCTCCCAAAATAAATCCCTCGAGGACACCTGTCTTGGCACATCCCTTCTTATAGTCCCTCTGGCATGACCCCCAGGATTATACAACAAGCATTGGTTGGGCAACTGATCTGTCTAGAAACTGGAATAATAAGACTTTTTTAGGTTGTGGCTTACCAAGGAAATATGAATTTTGAGATGAGGAGAGAAGTTTCAAGAAAAAGAAAAAAAGAAAGAAGGGCAGGAGAGGATAGGGAGAGGGGAGGTTGAGAAAATAATTGAAGAGAGTGTGGGGATTATCGTCAGGAGGTGAGAGCATTCAAAATCCAAAGGAAAGCATGTCTAGGTACTTAACACTAATAACAAGTCAACTCTAAATTCAGAGACAGAACCTGAAATTGTGGCATGTGAGATTTTGGCAGATACAGTATTTTTGACCTGGGGGTGATGTACAAAGATTGATTGGTCCAAGTGGGGGGTCCAGAAGGCAGAAGCGTAAGAAGGTAAGAGCAAGCGGGTTTGAAGGAACCTCCCATTCCTGTTGGTATCTCTGCTTTGAGACTATCCTCACTTTCTACTTTCTCTCATTTCCTTCCTTTCCTTTTGTCCCCAGATTAAAATCAAACCCAGTCTTCCCTTCTCTACCACAGCTTTCCTGATCATCATTCTTCTGCAAGTTGCCATATTTCTTGGGATCATTTTTCTCCAGAGATCGAGAATCATTTCCCAAACTAAATCACGTTAATGCATATATTTTTGAATAGAAGCTTGCCTGACACGTGAGTGAAGAAGATGGAAGTGGTGTAAGGCAGGCTGGGTTCAAGTCCTGGCTCCCTACTTCCTGATCTCAGCCAAGGACGCTAATTATTAATAGAGTCAACTTCCCGTGGTAGTTGTGATGATTAAGTGAGATATTCCATACAAAGCACTTCCCATAGTGCCTGCTGCATTTTTATTATTATGACATTATGTCAGAACCTTGGGCTCTGAGTGCGGTGAGAACGTTCTAGTCCCAGACCTACCTATGGCTAAGTGTCCCCATAGTGCCTGCTGCATTTTTATTATTATGACATTATGTCAGAACCTTGGGCTCTGAGTGTGGTGAGAACGTTCTAGTCCCAGACCTACCTATGGCTAAGTGTCTTAATATTTTTGAATGTAGTTTTTGATCTCTAAAAATAGAAATAATAATACCCACTTCTCTACTCTGCAGGTATGTTGTAAGAATCCCTGATATAATATATGAGGATATGTCAAAAAGTTCATGGAAAAATGGAATTAAAGGATAATATGAATCTTTCTATGAACTTTTTGAAGATCCCTCTTGTATATTAGGGTTCTGAATCTTTGGGAGGGATAATGCAATCAATTTTGGAGTCTTATGTTCTTGATATTTTAGGGCTCAAAGCATTTTTTTTTTTTTTTGGCAGCTGGCCAGCACAGGGATCAAAACATGGACCTAGATGTTATCGGCACCACGCTCTGAACGACTGAGCTAACCGGCCAGCCCTCAAACCACTTTCATGTGAAGAGAAGAGTCCCTTCCACTAGTATCTTAGTCTGAAAAAGGGGCAAAAATGTTAACTCTCAAAGTCACATGACCAAAGGTATCATTTGGAGAGACGCTGAGCCTCAGGCCAAGGCTTCCTGTACATGTTATTCCATGCCTGGCTTTGTCTGCCTGTCCAGGTACATTAGAGATAAAGAATTTAGAAACACAGTGACTAGGAGTAGGAAAGAGTTTTCAGCTCCTGAAAGTAACCATTGCTAAAAGGTTATATGAATGGACAGTAAGAAAAGTAAAAGGTTCTTAGAGAAGATTAGTGCTATCATTAATTGGAATAATTCAGATATCACCAAATAGGGAAGAGTAGATAGAATCTCTATGCATGAGATTTCTACTTAACTCTTCCAGCAGTATGCATTAATGGCACTTGCGGCAATCTAATGGCGAGAAGCCACAGAACCATTGGAGGAAGAGTTGGTGTTAATGGGCGCCATTGTATAGCAGTGCGCTATGCGACAGGTGGGGAAAAACGGTGGGGATTCATGGAGTGTTGATGGATTTCTGCCTTGGATTCCTTTTTGTTTTCCAATGCACAGATGAAATGTGCCTTCCGATCTCTCCTCCAAATGTTGGGTGATCTTTAGAAGGGATATCATTTTCTTCCCTCTCTTCCCACAAAACCTGAGGTTTTGAAATAGTTCCTTTCTTTTAGGACCACCCTCTTGCTTTGCTGTGGTGTCTTCCTCACTCCAGGCTCAGGGGGCTGTTGAAGGTACTTGAACTTAGTGGGAGAAGTGTCTGTGTGCAGTCTCTAACAGCAGTCTCATGCATCAGAAATCCAGCAAGCAAAAAAGCCATGGCTCATTCCCTTTGACCTGATCCCGGGATTCCCAGTCATTCCTTGCTTATCAGCCCGCATCCCGCCTTCCCGACAGACCCCCACGTGGAAAGAGTCACCTCAGCCAAGAATTCGTGGTTGCGTTTTCCCTGGGACTCTTGCCCAACTTCTTCCTTATCAAATCTCTTCTGCAAAGAATTTTTTCATTGTTTGAAGAAATTCCCCTTCAGGTACCGCCTGCCCTTTTCTAACTGACTTGCTTTAGGTGAGTTTTGCATGCCTTTGGCTGTTTTTGCAATCCCTCCATCTCCATGGAATCTTCTGCTGTCTCCTCTTGCTGTTTCGGAATTTCCTCATACCTGGTACTTTTCCTTCATCGCTTTTATTCAGCTTGAATGAAATATGAGCTGTGGGCATCTCTGATCTGCGTGTACTCCAAACCTCCATGAAAAAAGGGACCCATTCTCCTCAGGGTCTCCTATCTTTCTCCATCCTGGCATTTCATTCTATCCCTCCTTGACCCTGTTTACTTTTTTTTATACCTGAGAGCAAGGATATCTGTTTGTTTTCTTTCCTCTGCTATTCCCACGGCCTGGATCAGTGCCTGTCACCTACCAGGCAATCCATAAGTATTTGTTGAATGAACACAGTGAATAACTAGTTTCAGGTCGCCAGACCTCAGGGACTGGTCTCCTTCACACTTGTCTCTCCGTCCTCCCAGTAGGATTATTAGCATCTGTAAGAAGCACATTTACTTTTCAGCCTTTTGATCTATTATAAGATAAGTCACTCTGGGGAGGTTGGGAGGATTCTGTTCTCACAGTCCCACCTGTAGTTCCCCAGTGTGTAAACATGTCCTAAGATCTGCCAGGGGAACTTTCAAGATTTTGCCTTCCCTGTGCACGGCGATGGAATCCCAGGTAATGCTGAAGCCAGTCAGCTAAACATCTCTGAGCAAGGATGGAGTGCCCTGCTATGATGGATGGCCCCGAGGAGGCTGGCTGATGCTGACTTGCTATGATGAATTTGTTGTAGTTGCTACAAAGCCAGTAATCACAGTCTTGCTGTGGTATCGTGGGATCACCCTTCTCCGTCCCTGAAAAGGAAGTTCCGTGTTCACATGTAAGTCCTTTATGCAACTGGCTGTACCTCCTTCCTGATCAGAAGCTACTGGCAGGGGCGCCAATGGGGGATCATCTTCCAGGAATCCCCAGACCAATTGCCTTTTGTTGGCTCAGTTGCCTTCCCTGTTCCAGTTGTACAAGAGACTTTAACATTTTTTTCTAAATGCTACAGAGTTAGTCTATCCTTCACCTCCAGCGGGAGGCTGCGGTGCTGGAGTGACAGGATTCTGACCTATAATTAGTAATGGAGTGTATGAAATGTATAATAGCAGTCTGATGTCCTTCAGGATGAAAGGTGCTCCATAAATGTAAGCCATGATTATTTCTGGACAGCCAAATATAAAATTTCCACTAAATACTACTTAACACTGTTGCTTTAAAGATATTAATTGGGCCTTTCAACTATACAATGCAATTATCAGTCTAATTGAAAATAATTGGTCAACTCGGAGGAGGAAAAATACCTATAACAACCAGTAAGCAAAACATTAAGGAAGTTAAGACTCCACTAAGTTAAACGTTTACTTTAGTTGCAAAAAGCCCATCTCCTACTTTGTCTTGGTGGGTAAACATTCCAGCGAAGTGTGAGATTCAAGCAAACCTATAATTAATCCTGAATACAATGGTTGATAAGGGCGAGAAACTTGGTGAGTTAGCTTACACATCCCTACTGGAGCTTTCCATTAAAAATCTTTTCTCTGGCTTTGCAAATGCTATTTTGACATTATTTCCAGGGAATAAATCAGCTGCGTCAACTGCACATCCCCCTCGTTGTGGGGCAAATGAGGTTTCAGCCTTACAAAACACTTTCTGTTGTTGTTGTTGTTGTTGTCGTGGGCTCTCAGGCTAACAAAGCTCAGTGAATTTTTTTTTGAAAGAAAGAAGAAAAAAAGGGGGGAAAATGTGAGCTGCAGATTGTGGCAAGCTTTACAAATTGGCACAGTCTTATCAACAGCATTTCATGGTTTTCTGGAATCCTTTCAAAGGCGACTTTCCTTTGTAAGAGACGGTTTAAGCTTTATATTATTTAAAGCTATATTTGAGAGTCTATGAAAATTGCTTTTTAGTTTCCCAGACTCTTAAAGCATCGACGCTGATGTTTGCTTGTTCTCCTTGTTAATGTGACGTGCTGTGGATTTTTGCTGTACGTTTTACTTCCTCGCCACACTGCTCTCTTTCCTTCTTGTTCTTGCTACATTAGAGGATTGTTAGACATACCACTCAAGGCTCCCACCAACCTTCCCCCTCTACTTAAGTAGGAACTGAATGCCGATCTGCACGGCCAGGGACAGGTTTATGTTCTATAAGGTGACTGTCAATTTCACCCACCAGAGGCAAGGGATTAGGTGTTCTTTTTGATTTCCAGGACACTTCTGCTCTCACCTATACATTTTTTGAGGACAAGAACTATATCTCTCTCTTTATATATCTGTATTGTTTTCAGCCATGGACACATCAAGGACTTGTGCTATTATTTTAACAGCCCCATGACCAATCCTGTTAAAGAATATAATTAAAATGAACGACCTTTCTGATTAAAAAAAACAAAACCCCAAACATCTCAAGCCTTAACCAAGGACTCATTTATTAAAACAATATTTGACAATGTGGAATTCTATGACCGAGGAATGGAGAAACCTTTAGGGTTCTTAGTATAGGATTTTACCACAGGCATGGATTGTATACTCTGTCCCTAAAGATAGGAAGTTATCAAGAACATTAAATTTTAGAATTTTTTTTTTCCTCAGGCTTATTATGATGCTAAATGGGTCCTAAAGGTCCTATGAAAGTTGTCTTTTACTGATGTCTTTTAAAGAACATGTTATGTAGTAGAAAATGTGCTATTTTAGGACTCAAGGATCATGGTGCTTATTCTGCCGTGAACAAGCTGAGAGGCCTTGGGTAAATGAGGTAATCTTGGTAAGACTTAATTCTTCCTTATCTGTAAAAGATCATCCCATATGAGCTAATAAATATATAAACTGTACTAGTTATTACACTAGTCTCCATATCTATCTTTTCTTCTTTCTTTCTTTCTTTTTCTAATATTGATCAAGGTGACATGTTTTGGGGACTAGTGCAATAACACTGTAGCTACAATAGAATGAATGAGGGGAAACTGTTTTGCATGGATTGAAATACAGTGACTCGAAGAGAGAATGGAAGGTTGAATTGAGAATGAAAAGGAAGGAGAATCTTCCCCAAATTGCACCAGTGTCTTTCTTGATAGGAGAGAGTCTGGTGTATTGGAAGTGATATTTTTTAAAAAATGAAAGTATTTGCTAAATATGGCATTAGGATGGATGTGTGTGCCAATGAGCAAACTTTTTTTAATTATGAGAGAAATTAGTTACTGCTTTAATTACTTAGAAAGTGATTATATTGAAGTGTTGCCTGACCCCCCTTCCCCTTGGGTTGCTTAAGCAATTTACTATGATCAAGAACATATTCAGAGAACAGTTTCTTTAAAAACAAAACTCGGTTTCAGGAAAAAGAAACTCCTGCTCCTCTCTTGTATGACAAGCACCCATTTCAGTCAATGAGTCTTGCCTGAACTTTGTCTCAAACATTGTGATAAAAAGTGAATTTTAATACTTATCTAAATCTCTGCAGAAAGCCAGGAAAATGATTAATAATAACTATGATTTGTCTTGGCTCTTGTTTGAACTTCTAAGCAGGGACATTTGAGACATATACTGAGATGTGAGAAAAACTTGTTAGTGATCATGTGATCATGGAGATACAGAATGTATACTGTGAAGCATTGTTCATGTGATTTTCAAACAAACAGAAAAATCAGTCCTTTAGATATGTGTATGTCCCTTACAGGCAAATTATTTTAAACCCATGGTAGTGTATACTGTCTTAACTTCCATTGCCATGAATTGTGGTTCATCTGTCTTGTGGCTTCTCTATTTTTTCCTTCTTCACAGCTTCCTCTCATAAACTGTCATACCAGTGACCTACAAATCATCCTTAAAATCCAGACCCACCCACGGCCTCAGAGTTGCCTTGGGGTCCTTTACTTAAGATAATGAGGTTATAAAATAGCAAAAGCAATTCCTTGGACTATAGGAGAATGTAAGAGCTGAGCATGTAAATCAGAAATCACCCAATGAGCTCCTTAAGTATTTTGGGACTGAGATGTGACCCCTTAAGGGGCCCCAACCACAATGGAGGTATTTTGGCCATTTGATATTCATGAGACTGGGAAGGTTTAAGATGAGCTAAGGACTAAATACAAGGAGTTTGGCTTTCTAATGTAAACACCATTATCATTTGGAAATCAATTAGCTCCTTGCACGGAGGGGATGAGAAGACCAAGGCCTTCTGAACTACTATTGTGAGCTGGGGCTATTTGCTTTAATTAAGAGGAGACAGAGTGGATTATTGTCTCTAACTAAGGAGTTGGGAAGAGTCAGAAAATTACACTTTACCCTGGTGAACAACAAAGAGCCCAAGCGGGAGACAGGCTCTGCATCAGGTTAGTCTAAAGCAAATTAGCTTTTAATCTGGGAACTTTCTGAGTAAGGACGCCTGCACCAAACAATTAAGAAAAATGCAGAGCAGCAGTCCTTCTGAAGCTTTAGGAACTCCTTAGGAGTCTGTCCTGTTTCCTTATCAGGAAGCTCTGGGTGATAGGAGTTCTCCTGCCATCTACTCGTCGGAGATCTAGAACTTATGGGAAAACATAATTTTAAATTGGATCTTTCATGCAAAAGTGTTAGTTGCATTAATATAAAATCATTGCAGTAAAACTTGACAGGAATTGTAATATACATTCCTTGATTGGTTGAAAAAACGTTTGATGAACTAGCAATCTACAATGTCATCTGACTGGGTGCCCACAGTCCTTTCTCTTTTTTTTTTGTCTTTTTTCGTGTCCAGCAACGGATCGCAACCCTCAGTGTCGCGCCTGTACCGGACCGGGACCAGCAACGGGATCGCAACCCTCGGTGCCGCGCCCGCACCTCGCTCAGCCAGTGAGCGGGAACCAGTCTGTATGTGGAATCCGAACTCTCGGCGGGAGCGCCGCCGCACTCCCAAGCGGCGCACTGTAGCAGTGCGCCACCGGGCCGGCCCCAACACAATCCTTTCTCTCGCTGGAACTCTCCTATGCTAAAGCAAATCACTGAAAAGAGTTATAATGACCTTTCTCATTCATTCATTTATTCATTCACTCATAACATTAAGGGCCAACTATGTGTCATAGTGCTAGGTTCTGGGAGAACCCCGGGAATACGATGCAATAATTCCTTGGGGAGAGAAAGAAATAAACATGGGCTGCTCTGTGCATGTAGGAAAAGCACCCTGACTTTGGGAGTCAGAGAAGACTCTGGTTCTTGGAAGAGAGGTAGAAATGGCTAGGCCCAGGGTCTTTTCAGAAAAGGAAAACACAGGCAGAGACAAAAAGTGAGAGAGGTTCAAGCCTGCAGAGCTGATGCTGGAGAGGTGGGAGAAGAGTAAAACCAAGGGCTGGAGAGGTGAGCAGGAGCCAGCCACAGAAGGAGTTAACTGGCAGGACAACTCAGGTTATCCAAAGGGCAAAGGGAACCACTGAAGCAAGGGAGTGCAGTGACTAGATACACATACCTGTTTTGCAAAGTTTATTCTGGTAGGAAATGGTTTGGAAAGGGCTCCACTGGAGGCAGACAAATACCAGGCTTGTTCTGACCATCCAGGTGACAGATGGTGGTGGCTCGGACAAGGATGTTGGCAGTGGAGATGAAGAAAAGAGGACTGCTATTAAGAAGGAGGGATTGATAAAACTTTGTTGTTCATTAGAAGGGGGGATGGGTAAAAAGCTGGAGAAGACAGAGACGATGCCCGAGTTTCTGGCTGATGCAGCTGCGTGGATGGATGTACCTGCCATTTCCTGAGAAAGAAAATACAGGAAGGGGAGCTGATGAACTTGCTGGGGTTAGATGCTCAATAGGACGCATTGTTAGTATACTGGAGATAGTGTGTGTGTGTGTGTGCACAGTTTAGTTTTGCATGTGGATAGAATGAGAGCAACTTCAAGGGAATAGGAGAATTGGAATCTTTATTGTAAAGTCACAACAACCACAGACAGTTCTTTGCTTTTGAGTGTTTGAGATTTTACATGTATGTGTTGTCATGTAGAATTAATTGAGAGAATAAGAGTAGCTCTAAAGGACGTTCTACAGTTTAGGAGGCATTATTCAACAGATGCTATTCACTAAACCTGATCAAAAACAATTCCCAAGTGGATGGGTTTTAGAAAGAATTAAATAATTTTCCTTTAATTTTTCTTCACATATTGACATATTAGATTTTAATGTCTTCCTTATTAGCAT
Source organism: Galeopterus variegatus (assembly GCF_000696425.1). Classification (NCBI taxonomy): domain Eukaryota; kingdom Metazoa; phylum Chordata; class Mammalia; order Dermoptera; family Cynocephalidae; genus Galeopterus; species Galeopterus variegatus. The sequence continues at coordinate 147,317 of NW_007726791.1, read as the reverse complement.
CCTTTTTACTTTTATTAATTTCAAGTTTCATGTACACATGTAATAATAGCTAAAACATTTGCTGGGCACTGTCCCACTGTTTTACATATATTAATTCATTTAGTCCTGACAGCTGTGTGAGATAGTACTGTTATTACCCCATTTAACAGATAAGGATATTGAAAGTTTAAGCAACACACCCAAGGTCGTACAGCTGTGGATGAAGGAGTCGGAGTTCGAACTCAAGCAGTCTGGCTTCAGAGTCCATCTCTTATCCACTGCACTATGCTAGCTTTTACTTCATATAACCTAATGAAGCTTAAAAAAGAATTGTCACCTATAATCCACTACCCCAACATACCAATTTGCTTGACTTTCTGGTGATCTCTTCCTTGTCCTTGTCTGGTCTCACTGTTTTTACCTTCAGCATCTTATATCTACTCTATTAGGTTATAATTCTTCATTAGTAGGTTTTTAAATTTGTTTCTTATTATTTTTAATTTTTTTTAGCTCTATCAATAGTTCCTACACTCTGCTATGAACTAGTTTGTTCACTTTACTATTTCTAATTATTTCACTCCGTGATTATGTTATAAATACCTCAAAAGCAGGGATTAGGTCTCCTAATTTCCTAGTAATTCCCCAGACACTCTTATTCTCAGAGAATGTGGCAGAGTATTGGTAGGGAAGAGTCAATCCTTGATTGAGAGGAAGTGTAGCAAGGCTGGATCTAAAGTGGAAAAGGTTGAAAAGGAAAACAATCTAATGCTTATCGAGCACTTATTCTAGTTCATCTCATTTCATTTAATCCTCCTGCCAAAGCTACGATTGGGGTTATAGATATTATTTTTAGCCTCATTTTACAGATGTGGAAACTGAGGCAAAGAAAATTAAGCAGTTTGCCCAAGATCACCCAGCTACTAAATGGTGAAGTTGGAACTTAAACCCAGGTCAGCCTGACTTAAACCCTGGGCTGTACTTTTAACCATCTACGTTACTTGAAATGTAAGTTGTAAGCAACTTCAGTTTAGAGGAGCTTGTGAGGTCTGGTTTCCATGTGTGATCTGGACAAAGTCTTTGCAGCTCACACTTGTGCCTGAGTTGCATTTGCCCATTCAGTGTAGATACTGAAGGGGGGAAAACATTTTTTCAACCTTCCTAGGGTTCCTGACTAGGTCTAAAAAAAACCTGACCAAAACAGATTAACAAGAGAAAAGCACAACAAATTTATTTAATACAAGTTGTCTGTCACATGGGAGCATTTAGAAATAAAGACCCAAAGTCTCAGGGAAAACCGTCTATTCTTACACTTAGGGTCAGTGTAGAATGGACGGCTGTGTAGAAATATAACTGGACAAAAGGGGATAATCTAATGAAGGGGGAAACCCAGCAAGTCCTGTCTGTTCAGATTCTTCTAGGCCTCTCTGTTGGGCATTTCTTCCTTCTGGGTATAGGGCAGAACCTCTCTGAAATGAGTCTCATGACCTACTATCAGACAGGTAGGTCAGAGAATTTCTTTATGGCCAGCTCCTAGACAGAAATGTGGAGGAAGGTTAGAGTAGTATTTCCAGATTTTATGGTTTGCTTTGGGGGAGGAGGAGGGGTTCTAGTTATCATGACTTGCCTGGGGGAAGAGGAATTCTAGTTTCTATGGCCTGCCTTGGGGGAGAAAGGGGAGCAGGAGAAAGAAAGACAGGAGAAGGTGAGAAAGATCTTAACTTCTGAGCATCCAGTCCTTCAGTTCAAAGTGTCCTGCA
>NW_007726791.1:130586-144581 GCF_000696425.1 Galeopterus variegatus | reverse complement strand
GCAACCCTCGGTGTTGCGCCCGCACCTCGCTCAGCCAGTGAGCGGGAACCAGTCTGTATGTGGAATCCGAACTCTCGGCGGGAGCGCCGCCGCACTCCCAAGCGGCGCACTGTAGCAGTGCGCCACCGGGCCGGCCCCAACACAATCCTTTCTCTCGCTGGAACTCTCCTATGCTAAAGCAAATCACTGAAAAGAGTTATAATGACCTTTCTCATTCATTCATTTATTCATTCACTCATAACATTAAGGGCCAACTATGTGTCATAGTGCTAGGTTCTGGGAGAACCCCGGGAATACGATGCAATAATTCCTTGGGGAGAGAAAGAAATAAACATGGGCTGCTCTGTGCATGTAGGAAAAGCACCCTGACTTTGGGAGTCAGAGAAGACTCTGGTTCTTGGAAGAGAGGTAGAAATGGCTAGGCCCAGGGTCTTTTCAGAAAAGGAAAACACAGGCAGAGACAAAAAGTGAGAGAGGTTCAAGCCTGCAGAGCTGATGCTGGAGAGGTGGGAGAAGAGTAAAACCAAGGGCTGGAGAGGTGAGCAGGAGCCAGCCACAGAAGGAGTTAACTGGCAGGACAACTCAGGTTATCCAAAGGGCAAAGGGAACCACTGAAGCAAGGGAGTGCAGTGACTAGATACACATACCTGTTTTGCAAAGTTTATTCTGGTAGGAAATGGTTTGGAAAGGGCTCCACTGGAGGCAGACAAATACCAGGCTTGTTCTGACCATCCAGGTGACAGATGGTGGTGGCTCGGACAAGGATGTTGGCAGTGGAGATGAAGAAAAGAGGACTGCTATTAAGAAGGAGGGATTGATAAAACTTTGTTGTTCATTAGAAGGGGGGATGGGTAAAAAGCTGGAGAAGACAGAGACGATGCCCGAGTTTCTGGCTGATGCAGCTGCGTGGATGGATGTACCTGCCATTTCCTGAGAAAGAAAATACAGGAAGGGGAGCTGATGAACTTGCTGGGGTTAGATGCTCAATAGGACGCATTGTTAGTATACTGGAGATAGTGTGTGTGTGTGTGTGCAGGGGTTAGATGCTCAATAGGACGCATTGTTAGTATACTGGAGATAGTGTGTGTGTGTGTGTGTGTGTGCGCAGTTTAGTTTTGCATGTGGATAGAATGAGAGCAACTTCAAGGGAATAGGAGAATTGGAATCTTTATTGTAAAGTCACAACAACCACAGACAGTTCTTTGCTTTTGAGTGTTTGAGATTTTACATGTATGTGTTGTCATGTAGAATTAATTGAGAGAATAAGAGTAGCTCTAAAGGACGTTCTACAGTTTAGGAGGCATTATTCAACAGATGCTATTCACTAAACCTGATCAAAAACAATTCCCAAGTGGATGGGTTTTAGAAAGAATTAAATAATTTTCCTTTAATTTTTCTTCACATATTGACATATTAGATTTTAATGTCTTCCTTATTAGCATCCTTTTTACTTTTATTAATTTCAAGTTTCATGTACACATGTAATAATAGCTAAAACATTTGCTGGGCACTGTCCCACTGTTTTACATATATTAATTCATTTAGTCCTGACAGCTGTGTGAGATAGTACTGTTATTACCCCATTTAACAGATAAGGATATTGAAAGTTTAAGCAACACACCCAAGGTCGTACAGCTGTGGATGAAGGAGTCGGAGTTCGAACTCAAGCAGTCTGGCTTCAGAGTCCATCTCTTATCCACTGCACTATGCTAGCTTTTACTTCATATAACCTAATGAAGCTTAAAAAAGAATTGTCACCTATAATCCACTACCCCAACATACCAATTTGCTTGACTTTCTGGTGATCTCTTCCTTGTCCTTGTCTGGTCTCACTGTTTTTACCTTCAGCATCTTATATCTACTCTATTAGGTTATAATTCTTCATTAGTAGGTTTTTAAATTTGTTTCTTATTATTTTTAATTTTTTTAGCTCTATCAATAGTTCCTACACTCTGCTATGAACTAGTTTGTTCACTTTACTATTTCTAATTATTTCACTCCGTGATTATGTTATAAATACCTCAAAAGCAGGGATTAGGTCTCCTAATTTCCTAGTAATTCCCCAGACACTCTTATTCTCAGAGAATGTGGCAGAGTATTGGTAGGGAAGAGTCAATCCTTGATTGAGAGGAAGTGTAGCAAGGCTGGATCTAAAGTGGAAAAGGTTGAAAAGGAAAACAATCTAATGCTTATCGAGCACTTATTCTAGTTCATCTCATTTCATTTAATCCTCCTGCCAAAGCTACGATTGGGGTTATAGATATTATTTTTAGCCTCATTTTACAGATGTGGAAACTGAGGCAAAGAAAATTAAGCAGTTTGCCCAAGATCACCCAGCTACTAAATGGTGAAGTTGGAACTTAAACCCAGGTCAGCCTGACTTAAACCCTGGGCTGTACTTTTAACCATCTACGTTACTTGAAATGTAAGTTGTAAGCAACTTCAGTTTAGAGGAGCTTGTGAGGTCTGGTTTCCATGTGTGATCTGGACAAAGTCTTTGCAGCTCACACTTGTGCCTGAGTTGCATTTGCCCATTCAGTGTAGATACTGAAGGGGGGAAAACATTTTTTCAACCTTCCTAGGGTTCCTGACTAGGTCTAAAAAAAACCTGACCAAAACAGATTAACAAGAGAAAAGCACAACAAATTTATTTAATACAAGTTGTCTGTCACATGGGAGCATTTAGAAATAAAGACCCAAAGTCTCAGGGAAAACCGTCTATTCTTACACTTAGGGTCAGTGTAGAATGGACGGCTGTGTAGAAATATAACTGGACAAAAGGGGATAATCTAATGAAGGGGGAAACCCAGCAAGTCCTGTCTGTTCAGATTCTTCTAGGCCTCTCTGTTGGGCATTTCTTCCTTCTGGGTATAGGGCAGAACCTCTCTGAAATGAGTCTCATGACCTACTATCAGACAGGTAGGTCAGAGAATTTCTTTATGGCCAGCTCCTAGACAGAAATGTGGAGGAAGGTTAGAGTAGTATTTCCAGATTTTATGGTTTGCTTTGGGGGAGGAGGAGGGGTTCTAGTTATCATGACCTGCCTGGGGGAAGAGGAATTCTAGTTTCTATGGCCTGCCTTGGGGGAGAAAGGGGAGCAGGAGAAAGAAAGACAAGTAGTATTTCCAGATTTTATGGTTTGCTTTGGGGGAGGAGGAGGGGTTCTAGTTATCATGACTTGCCTGGGGGAAGAGGAATTCTAGTTTCTATGGCCTGCCTTGGGGGAGAAAGGGGAGCAGGAGAAAGAAAGACAGGAGAAGGTGAGAAAGATCTTAACTTCTGAGCATCCAGTCCTTCAGTTCAAAGTGTCCTGCATGCCAAGGCCCCAGACTTCAGACCATCATTGTCTGAGACTTGACAATACAAACCAAAAATCATTTACAACTAAGATGAGAGCATCCTTTGGAGTGATTTGTATTTGTCTGTTCTTTGCTGTTAACTTGTTGTGTAACCTGGTTCTAGTATTCTTGACGAAAATAAACCCCTACACATGCAGAGCTCTGCCTGTGGGCTCTGCAGACAGCTGGTCACTGTGTACTGAACTTTGCATTTCTCACCTCTGAACAATTAGACAACTTTAGCGCCCTGTTGTGGAAACATGGAATTTACCTGATGCTTAACCCATGTTACTGAGCAACTGATAGCCTTTAATAGGGAGATTTTAGTCCCTCTTATATCATCCAATTCCTCAATATATATTAGTTAATGAGCATAACTTTTCCTAATTAGTCAAATCAAATCACTTGATATTTATTTAGTCTTGGAATATAAAATAATCTCAGAGAGACTTGACTTGCTGTAAAATATTGATTACTGTAAGCTATTATTCTAATGTATGTTGTTTGTTGCCTGTCTGATTGTTTGAGTTCTTGATGTATATAAAATAACTGCAGTCAATGGCTATAGATAAATTTAAGATATTTGTCCAATTTGAGCTCTGGGAGGATAACAATACTTCCCCAACTTTCACTGGTGAAGGATTTTTTTTTTCTCAATACTTGGTAAACATACTTTTGTAAAATACAATGAAAGTGTTGCTATAATGGCAAATTGCTACAAAAATTTCTAAATTCTTGCTCTCAGTTTTTGTGCTTACCTTGCTGCAGGCTGGTTAGAGATAGTTCATGGACAGTTGAGGGGCTTTAAAAGGCTCTGGCCCGAAGATCTCTCGACATTTCTTTAGTTTCTACACACGAGTCTTTGCCTGTTGGTTTGCAATTGTCTTATAAGAGAATGCTAGAGACTCCATTATTATACACTTTTTTCAGATTTGGATATTCCTAGACATCTAAATAACATCACAGTCAAGAATAGGACATTCCAGCTAAAATTTGCTTCAGGCTTTCTATTGCTTGAAAGAAACAAGGATGAAGTTTCATTTTACTTTAAGACAAACACTAAACTAAAAATTATTCTAGTCATATCCAAGAGAAGTCAGCCATCCTTTGCAGAGTTAATCAGAGCTTCCTCCAGGATCTCACAGCTCTTAGGAGAGGTTTTGCTACTGCTGTTGCTACAATATCAAAATAGAGATTTTATAAAGTGCTGGAACGACTCTGATTTGTGTTTAGAAATGTGGACTTGAGTCCTTGTGTTTATGTACCTTTCGGCCTTCATCTTGTTTTGTTAGTAGGAAGGGATGCAGACGAGCTATGGGATCAGAATGCTAGTTTAAAAGCAGATGTCCCCAAATATGTATCAGTTGACATAAAAAGGTTGATAATCTTTAATCCAATAATGATCGTTTCTGGGAATTGACCTTAAGAACATATCAGAGAAGAAAAAAGCTAAACAATAAAGATATTAGTTGAACTGTCACTTGAAAATAACATCATTAATAAAGAAATGGAAACAACCTAAAGATACAAGTCTATGGGAATAGTTAAGTCAAGTAGGGTCCATATACACAAGATGCAAACCAAGTTGAAATAATGACTACAAAAACTAGGTAGAACACAAAAACGTTCATACAAATGTTCAGTGGAAAAAGTGCAACTCAGTGTAAGGCCTCAGCCTTGGCCGGCTGTGTGTGTCGGCCCTTGTCCCCTTGCTCTGCTCTGTGTGGCACGGGCTGCTTGCCCCGCAGGTTGCCCTGCTGGCTTGTTGTCGGCTGGATTCCATCAGTGGAGCCTTGGCAGGAGGCTGGAGAGTGGGGAGAAGGGAGAAGCTAGGACATTTTTTCCCCCTTCCCTCCAGCTCTGATCTTCATGGTTCCTGCTCCCATCCATGGACATGCCCTCCTGGGTTCTAGCTCCTGCTGGCGGTGGCCCTGTCTGCAGTGACATTGCTGCCTCTCCCTCGTTTTCCAGCCTAGGTAGGAGCAGCGCCTCACATCCAGGCTTCTCAGTGCTGCTGTCAATTGTGTGACCAATTCCCTGTGTTATTTTCTCTGTATTTAAATATGTATCGGTGATGTACCCGTCCCACCCTCCCTCCTTCCTCCCCTCATTTCCTTTGTTCCTTCCTTCCTTCTCTTTTGTTTGGACTCTGATAAAATACTCATGTGGTTTGGAGTCTGGTAGGGCTATCTGGGAAAGATTTCTTAGATGACAAGTGGCAGAGTGAAGGACCACTGTGTGGGTAAGTGAGCGTGCAAGGAGATGGTTTTGGTGGTGGCGGGTGCACTGAGAAGACCACTCTGGCCTTTGAAACTGGCAGATCCGTGTGATAGTGTAACATGTATGTGGTGGCCAGCCCCCGAGGTGGTGATTCCTGGTGTACCTGTCCTTCTGTGGTCTCCTCCCATGTTAGATAGGGCTGGCCTGTGTTGCCTGGAAGACATCGTGGAAACGTTAGCGTGTGACTTCCTAGGCTGGGCACAGAAGGTGATGTGGCTTCCGCCTTGCCTGCCCTTGGATCACTTGCTCTGGATAAAGGCAGCTGCTATGTCACGAGGATGTTCAAGCAGCCCTGTAAAGAGATCTATGTGGCAAGAACCTGAGACCCTTGCTAACAAACAACCAGCACAAATTGTCAAGGCATGTGAGAAGCCACCATGACAGAGGACCTTTCTGGCCCGGTCAGACCTTCAGAGGACTGCTGTAGGGGCTGGAAGCTGTGACCCCTTTCCTCACCCATGATGAAGGCCACGGACACCACTCCTGTAACAAATGACAGGTTAACCAGAGAAAAGCATAACATATTTATTGAATCAAAGTTTTATGTCACATGGACATAAAACTTCAGAAATGAAGACCCAAAGACCCAGGGAAAACTGTCTATTTTGATGCTTAGATTCAATGAAGAGTCGACAGACATGTAGAAATGTGATTGGACAAAGGGTATGATCTCATGTGACAGACCAAGGTGGAGACCCGGCAGGGCCTGTCTGCTCAGATTCTTCTTGACCTTTCCTTGACATGTAGAAATGTGATTGGACAAAGGGTATGATCTCATGTGACAGACCAAGGTGGAGACCCAGCAGGGCCTGTCTGCTCAGATTCTTCTTGACCTTTCCTTTTAGCATTCCTTCCTCCCAGGGGTAGGGCAGGACCCTAGGTAGGTCAGAGACTTTCTTACTGGCCAGCTCCTACCCAGAAAGGTGGGAAAAGTTTGGAGTAATATTTCTAGGTTTCATGGCTGGCTTCGGGGGAGAAGGGTTCTAATTTCTATGACCCACCTTGTAGAAGATAGAGGGCAAGAGACAGGAGGGCAGGAGAAGGTCAAAGAGAGACTTTGCTCCGGAGGTCTTCCAATATCCTTGATTTCAAAGTGCTCAGTGTGTCACAGTGCCATGCTATGAGTTTTCTGAGCCCCAACTCTACAATAGATTGACTGCAACCTCATGACAAAATCTTGAGCCAAAATCACCCAACTAAACTGCTTTGAATTTCTGACCCAAGATACTATGCAAAATAATACATGTTTGTGGCTGTTTTAAGCCACTAAATTTTGGGGTAATTTATTAAGCAGAAGTAGGTAACTAATACATATTTCATATATTTGGTGAACAATTACTTAGTAATTCACATATTACAATTCAGGCATCACGTAAATGACAGGTTTTGTACTCTTTTCCCCCATGTAACTTATGATGCCTTCTTTTTAATACATATCTTTTGTTATGTGCTTTAAAGCCACAGTGTCTCAGGGTTGTTCCTTTCTCATCCCCAAATTTCCTCCTTTCAGGCAAGTGATGAAAGTAGCAATAATCGAAGATGAATGTCTTAAATTGAAGATCTATTCAAAACTTCTTGGCATTTTACATTTTAACCTTTCTGCAGACAGAGGTTCACTAGTCTTTAGATTTTTCAGGGATGTTACTGATTCATCTCGGCTCCTGAACACTTTCGTTCCAATCCGCGCGTCATTCTGACTCCAGTGAAGCAGTTCTGACTCTAAATCAGGGAACAGCTCCGGCTTTCACAAAACCCATTCAGAGGTATGGGAACGGCTGTTCAGGGAGGACGAGCTAGCGGCTTCCCATGCCCCAACGGTGCTGTGTTTCTTTTGATTAACTCCTTGTGTATTTCCTCTTAATCCCCAAAGCAGCCTGCCCTGTTCATCTCTCCTGCTGTCCCCATCGGAAAATCCATAACCACAACCTTTCCCAGCCTTTCATCTGCCTCTGGAGAGTCAGGAGAGCAAAGGGGATCATTGTTCACTGGGCAACTGTGCTGTCCTTCAGTGTACAGAAGCTTGGTGGGCGTTGTTGGCTTCAGGAGCCCCTGAGCAGGGGAAGCCATAGGTATTGTGCCTGCTGCCAAAGGTTAGTGGCTGCCCCTCCCGGGGGAGGCTTGGTTTGGGATCATTTCTGTTTGCAGTACTGTGTGTAACCTTGGCATGCAATCAGCAGAGAAAATATTCATTATTGCCTGACTGTCTGCCGAAGACAATTTCAATTATTCTGGCATTTCAATGGATGAAGAAGCCCTTTAGGCTGGCCCAGGAGATTAGACTTAAAGGCTCTGTAAATTAGGAAAGTTACAATCGGTATATTATCTGGCAGGCAGCTGTGGAATACACCGTAGCAGGCAAAGAGAGACAAATTGCTATATTCCGGTTGTGGTTTTGATATATCAATTTACAAGTTTAACATTCACATTTGTGAAAGAGTGATTTTGCCTTTCTTAAATCACTTTTAACTGCCTGCACTCGAAGTTTCTGAACCTGTAACTTGAATTGTCGGCTTGCATTGCTGACGTTTTGTTTTAAAGCCCAATTTCAGCCAGGAAAAAATATTGCTGGGGACAGAGCTTGGGAATTAATCTTTCCTAAAGTTATTCAAATAATATAATATATGGCAGTTAATCACAAAATTCCATTTGCAGAAATGTGAATAATGTCCCATATAAAGGCTTTTTCTTTAATGGGATGTTTTTCATGTCTTTTTTTTTTTTTCTAGATTCACTCTGTTGTGATAATTATATCTATGTAGTTAGTACATATCATTTCAGCATACCTGTCTGATGTGATAAATATGAAAACAAAAATAATTACCTTAATAATTTATCACCATACTTTATGAACAGTTCCATAAATGAAGTCTATTGGTAAATAAGTTTTTCATAATTCTTCAAGTTTTTTCTAAACATTTCTGATATCTTAGATATCATTTAAACAATAGATTTTTTAAAAAATCTTTCAAAAAATGCCTTTTAAAAATAACTTTTGACACTGATTAATTTTTGTAGATAGTCTGAAATGAAGCTCACATTTCCTGGGTGAGTATTCTTCAAGTTTTTTCTAAACATTTCTGATATCTTAGATATCATTTAAACAATAGATTTTTAAAAAAATCTTTCAAAAATGCCTTTTAAAAATAACTTTTGACACTGATTAATTTTTGTAGATAGTCTGAAATGAAGCTCACATTTCCTGGGTGAGGTTAAGCCATTTTTCATTCCCAGACTTTAAGAAAAATGTTTAGCTTTTGGTTAATATGAAAAATACTTCACTTTTGAGCTAGATGGTTCAAATTTAAGAAGTTTTAATTTTGTAATTGGCTTTAGTATTTATAAAACAAGTCAAGAGACATAAATAAATTTTAAGGTATAGATATTTTCAAGAAAGCTCGTAATCAGCATGTGTCTTGGTTATCCCCTGAATACTCAAGATGACTTTTCACTGCCTATCTATGAAATGCAAAGCAAGTGTATAAAACTCTGGAGGAAGCTTCTTTGCTTTGAAAATATTTACATTTATTGAGTACAGCTGATGGATTGGTTTGGATATATTTTCATTCTCAGGTTACTTAAAAAGATTTTTAGAATTTTAACTTAAAAATTATATCTAGTATTTGTTCTAAGGTCAAAGATTACATTCAGGTAACACATGTCCAAATAACACTTGACTGCCCCTCGCTCTAAGTGTTGAATTTAACAGTACTTCTATCAGACAGTCCCCAAAGACCTTGTCAGAAAGGTGTTTATCAATCAATAACATGGAATTCATTTTTTTTCTTCCTTGTTTACAGAACCGGATTACCCACTAGGGACAGTTTCTTGTCTTTTACAATACCCAGGAAGTGCCCTTCATCACAAACACTGAAGTTTGACTGTGGCCTTACACAGTACATTGTGCTGACATATTTTCTCATGGGAACTGTTGGGCTAGTTCAGGCAAGCATCTGCAATTCTTAAACGGACAGTTTCAGGCTGGAGAATTTAAGAGACAACCAAATAGAGTTTTAATGCCCTGTAAGATAATAATGAAAGACATTTATGGAAAAAAAAAATTCCAGTTAGTTTGAAAGCCGGGGTGCACACTCTGTATTTTGACAGTGGATGGATGGCTGGCTCGACTAATCCTGGTTTACTTTCTGACATGGATTTGTCTCTCTGGCCCAGTGAAATTGGGAGGGCTTCCTCCAATCTGGTTAATGTTCAGAACCAATGTTTGAGTTTTAGACTAATTATGGGCCCACCACTGACATTTTTTTCTATAATGTAAAGACTGGTGCCAGCAGTAACTCAGTGAGATTTAACATAAAAGCAAGATAAAACAATTAAAGTGGAAGAATATTTGATTAAGTGGATCGCTGATTTATAGTGGGGTAAATTGAAATTGAAAGGAGAGTGAACTTTTTATGGCAATCATATATTACGTTCATTATCAGAGACTCTGGGTCCTTTGTGCTTTTGTGGTTTGAAAAGAAATAAACCAGTTTAAGGAGAGTCATCCTGGCAGGCATCATTTTTGTCTTCTCTTGAGTTATGGTTTCTTTTCATTGCAAAGATTAAATAAATCATATTCAAGAAAACTCATTGCAAAACATGCAATCAACATTTGAACAGACGAAAAAGTGTAGTAATAAGTCTGGACACGGTAAAACAAACACAGACACTTTTGTTTTGATGGTAGAGCTTGACATACACTTCAATCATCATTTATTTGGTATTTGCAGAAATCGTAGTTGTGTAACATCCCTTAAGGGGTCTTGGGCCTGCTGTCTAGAGGAGCTGTGAGATTTGGTACCAGACCTGGGGAACTGTGAAGCAGCTACTTCCCACATGCCTCCTCTTGTTCCATGACTGGCTTCCCTGCCACACTCTCTTTAACCTGGAGTCAGATTTTTCCTGAAGCTTACTTTATTTAGCAGGTGCTTGCAGCATGCTCCTGACATCCTATCCACAGAATACCTGGCACTTTCTTTATGTAAACCCAAATGGCTTTTGCTACCATGGTGTGGGTGTTGCATTGCAGCAGCAAGCATCAGTCTATCAAGCCAACAGAAAGGGGCACATAGCCTAGGCCAGGGGAGAGGAAGAGTGGAGATAGATGATTTGAAAAATGCAAAGAGCTTCTTAAAGGGAAAATTAAAGCAACCAATAGTTTTGTTTTGTTTTGTTTTCCTGGTGAGTATTGTGGAGGGAGTACCTGGGACTCCCTGGAGAGAACAGACCTCAGAGGTATGGACTGACTACATGAAGGACCCACTGATCCTCTCCTTGAGAGCTCAAAGGGACAGAGGAAATTAGAAGGGGAAAGGCTAATTGCATAGAGAGACTCTGCAGCTCATCAAATTGTTAAAGTATAGCCTTGATTCTTGGATGGCACATCTAAATTGCATTCATTAATTTTTTACCAAAATGTTACTTTATTGAACTTAAAAATTTTTTTTTTTGTATAGGAAGGAGCCACTGAAACAACTAATGACTCAAAGAAAGAACTCCCAGCCAAGTGCTGGTCCTGACACCGCCCTGTCCAGGTGTGTGGCTCTGGGCCAGTCCTGCATGGCTCTGATTCCTGGCTCTCTGCGAGTGGAAGGTGGGGACGTGCAGTGATCACTAGGGTTCTTCCAGGATCTGACAGATTGTAACTCTGTGACTGTGATTTAAAAAAGGAAAAGAGGGCTCATACTGTCAGCTACAACTAGGTTTTAAATTTCTGCATTCCGCCAACAGTTAGATGAATAAAAATGCTGGAAACTGACGGGCAATTCATCTAGGTTAGGGAAAGCATTTTCTACTTTTCAAAGGAAGCAGTTGTTGAAATTCCTGTAACCAAGGCATGAGCAAACACACAATGGACATCTTGTTTTTGTTGTTGTTGTTAAGGAGTGAGCAGCGACATCAGCTCCAGTCTCACCAGTGTGCTCTTCCTTGCCAGGAGTCTTCACCCCGGAGTTGGGGGAGCCTCCATGACGTCTGTTCCTCCTTTCAGCACTCTGACATTTCTTCCCTTTGGTACCTTTGCTGAGGACACCTGCTTTAAAGTCATTCTAAACCAAAGCATTGATTCAGAGATGAAAAGTTAGACAGGGTAGGACAGGTGTTGGGGGGCTCTGAAGGGATTGGGGGACACTGGAAAACAGCCTTTTCTGAAACAATTTTGCCTCGATACTGTTAGGCCAAAAACATTTTCAAGCTTATAAGAGATCCAGTGTTTAATAACACACTCTCAGATGGCTGAAGTTTCTATAAAGAAACAGATAATGTATTTATGAGCAGGTGCCTGCTTAGTCAACTTAATAAATTCATCCACTCCTTTAGCTCTTATAGTTGTACCCCCACTACTTGGGTTTCTCTGCACAGTTCACAGAGGTAGCGGCAGAGACAGATTATCCACACTTCCTGTGAGGAGCTATAGACCTTGGGCTAGTCACTTCACTTCTCATGGTAGGTAGAACTGGGTGGTGAGGTTTTATGAAATTATAGTGAGGACGAAGTGTGGTGATGGATGGGAGGGGCCTTCTACGTTGTAAACTATAAAGTACAAATGGTACAAAGATATTTTTCAGACAAGTAAGTTCTCAGAGCGTTACCTCCTGCGGAGCTACTGAAAGAGATGCTTCTCCAAGCAGAGTGAGAAAACCAAGAGAGAAGACGACCTAGGAACCAGGGAGTAGGGACCGATCCAAGAGGGGGGTGACAAACGCCGTGGGAGGCTGATGAAAGGAGAAGACAGCATGTCAGCTGTGGAGTGACCAGGAGAATCGCCACCAGATCAAATCAGGAAGATCGGGGGCCTGGGACGAACGTCGATGAGAAAATGAAACTTGTGCATGATCAGACATGATTGAAGATCATGACAGAAATTTTGGGTTTCTCTGGGACAGTTTAGGTTTAAAGCAGTGATAGGTGCATAGAAAACTAAGCAATTGATAAACCACCCAATCTTAATCCTAAGAAAAATGAAAACTTAGATAAGAAAGAGAGTGCCAGGGTAATAGATCATATAGCCCAGCCTTGAAAACTTACGTAAGTAAGACTAAGATAAACACCAAATTCTGATTTAACCAAAATTATGCTGTGATGTCAATGGAAAGAAGCAGGGTGGACGTGGGAAGGAGAACCTTTTCAGAATAGGAAGTCAGAACAGATGTCTAAAAATGAAAAATCAAGAAATAGCAATATATTATTTATGAGCATGAAGGTAAACACTAGAAATAACTGCAAAAGAATTGTGAAATTTTAAGAGGTTAGTTCTAGAGAGTGGAACTCAGCTATCAAAGGGTTGGGACAAGGGCGGCTGTTCATTTTTCTAGGTTTTATAGTAATATCTACCTTTTGAAACAATTTGTATATCTGACTTTGATAAAATATTGTACATGTTGAAACCTACTGGGTGGAAGGATACCAGCCAGGAAAATGATGGTTTGGTTTTGGTGAGTGTAAATACATACTGACAGTTGTCCAAGCTCCAGTGCTTGCAGAATCTGGAAGTTTAAGGGCCACTGCTCTCAATGTCATGTGCCGGGTTTCATGTCTTGGAGGGTAACACAGCACATCATGGCATATTCTGGCTACTTGCCTGGAATCTTACCTCTTCTTTCTCTATTTAAGTCATATAAAGTCCCCCTTTGCCTCTGAGCATAGCCTTCATAAAAGGGCATTAGATCTGGGAAATGCACCCAACTTTTCCTTTCTCTGCCTTAGTAATTTTTTATCTGTGAAGCTGGGATTCATAGAGCATTCTTCAAAATGAAGCTCCTTCAGGTTGAGGTTGTGCTCACTCTGTGCACAGGCCCTAATACAACGTCTGGCACACAGTAAATGCTCAATAAAAAATACATAGAGTAAGTGAATCGAGGGCACACACAAAGCAGCAAGAAGTCCCCAAAACTTCCTGAAATGAAATATATCACACCTGTCCTTCCCTTCATCCTTTCCTCCTTATTCTTTTCTTTCTTGGAACCAGAACAATCTTTTCTAAACCTAACTCTGATCAGGCTACCCTTTTGCTTAAAACTTTCAGTGGTTTTCTGTTGCTCTTATGAAAAGGACAAACCCTGATGTGCCCCTCTGGCCCTGCATGGTCTGTACCTGCCTCTCCCTGTTCATCTCCTATCCTTTTCCCCCTTTTTCTCTGTGCCTTGTTCTCAGACCTCACTCCAGCCTTGGGGCCTTTGTGTGATCTTCTCTATGCTTGAAAACATCTTCCTTTCTTTCTCATTTTACTCCTTCTCATCCTTCAGGGAGCATCACATCCTCAGGGAAACTGTCACTCACCTGCCTCAGCCAAAGCCTCCTTTTTAGGTTTCCATAGCAACATCTCCCTCGGCTTTGTTTTGCCACAGGTGCAGTGTCATACTTATTTGTGTGATAATTTGAT
>NW_007726791.1:128860-130188 GCF_000696425.1 Galeopterus variegatus | reverse complement strand
TCTCCCTCGGCTTTGTTTTGCCACAGGTGCAGTGTCATACTTATTTGTGTGATAATTTGATTAATGTTGTCTTCCCCAGTAGAATATAAGTGCCTTGAGGGCAGAGACCCTGTCTGAACAAGCATCTCCATCCCCTAACCTAGCACCTGTTGTAAGGTGGTTGCTTGATAAAGAACAGAATGTAAATAAAAAGGACAATGTGCATCCCGTTTAAAGATGGCATCAGAGGGGAGGGCATCTTCAATTGCTGATAATGGTGGTGGCGGTGGTGGTTTGTGGGCTGATCGTGTGTACAGAATACTTAGATGTTTTTAGGACAAGCTGGTAAGCCACTGTTTTTTCTCTTTGTCTCTCTGAGTCACTGCCCACTATAGGCAGCTCAGAGGGTGTGCACACACACACACACACACACACACACACACACACACGTGTGCACGCACACACCCCTACGCATTCCGTAGCTCCAGGCTCCAGCAGTCCCACCATGACTTTGGTGATGACTCAGCATTCTATCATTTCAAGCATTCTTGTCAAAATCAGTTTTCTGTGAACACTGACAAGTAGAAATTTGCCAGGGTAGGAGGTTGGTGGGAGTTAAGGGTGGGTGCAGAGACCAGGAGAGGGGGCTCAGAGACCCAGGAGCAAACATTTCCAAAGCTTCTTACATGCTCAAATATTTAAATGCATGTTTCAAGATAGAACAAGATAATCAGCCAGAAGCTTGCAAAGATGGTCAGTCTCGAAAGTCTGGGTGCTGGACTGTTCAATTCCTAGCTCTCCTTAAAAGCTGTGGGCTAGTTTTAAAATGTGGCTATTGTTGGTAAAATACTGACTCATGCTTTTAACATCACAAAAAGCCATTCCAGTCTCAGCAGCTGTGAGAGCAACAACTGACTTCCTCATAAGAAGGGACATATCAATCTATGAAAATGAAGTTATTGAACAGGCTTGTCTACAAATATAGGGCTTGTCTATTTCTTGCCACTGAGCAGAAAATTTCCCCCTCTAGGTTCAGAGTAAAACTATTTTCTATGGCATTGCTTTCAGTAAGATTTGCAGTCCAGATGTATGATTATGTGTTAACTAGCTTGATGTGATTACTATGGAAACTAAGTAGTTCATCTGTATAGAAAGTGCAGTTTTCTCAAAGTTATATTTAGAAATCCAGAGATTTAAGTGGGTTCCAGGTTTGGATGCAGAAGAAAACAGAATAGGAGAATATCATAGTAACCTCCTCCTCTTCCTGCCCTCAGCGCAAAACTAATCGTGAGACCTTTATCTAAGAAGGAATTTTAAACCTGTATTCTTCACTTGCAATATAATTCCTC
>NW_007726791.1:125594-127656 GCF_000696425.1 Galeopterus variegatus | reverse complement strand
ACCTACATGTTTCCAATCATTCTCCTCTGGACAGTTAGGGTCAAAATTCTTTTTTTTTTTTTCCTTTTTGTCTTTTTTACTGGCCGGTAACGGGATTGCAACCTCAGTGTTGTGCCCGCGCCATGCTCAGCCAGTGAGCGGGAACTGGTCACCACATGGGATCCGAACCCTTGGCAGGAGTGCCGCTGCGCTCCCAAGCTGCGCACTCTCCAGTGCGCCACTGGGCCGGCCCTAGGGTCAAAATTCTGTTTGGCTCACTGTGGGCACACATGGAGCCTCTCCCAGTCCAGATGAGCACGTGGAAGGTAGGAAGTGGGCTACTTCATTTTTACCTTTTTGATCTTAGTGTCCAGCATGGAATAGGTGCAAGTAAATAACTGATGAAAGAATGAACAAAAGTGCTAGAAACAAAAGATGAGGTCTATTAATACCTGATTCCCTTTTATAATTCATATTATTTTTTTCATTTATGAAGGGATGCTTATATTCTGCTTCCAGTGTTTGTTCTATGCAGATGAAAAAGTACCAAAATCATGATTAATCTGTAGAGACTCTTAGACTCAAAGAACAGTGATAGCAGAGAAAATCTTGAAAAATTAAAACAAACAAATAAACATCCTAGTTTCCTTGGAGACTCCTCGGGGGACTTGCTCTCTTCTGAAATAGTACGGGCGTGCCATGGGTATGGATGGCTTGATTAGTGACTACTTCAAATGCACTTATTTTTGATAATCAGATCCCAACTTAACTCATTTCCAAATTCTTGAATATCTATCTACATTTAAAGCCTTGATTTAGGGACTTAAAAGTGCCATCAACTTTTAGAAAGAAACATAAAACCATGTGTTCAGTTTTAATCTAGTATATGCAGGAGTCTTTGATCCTGTGATTATTTTAGTTCAAGTTAAAATTACAGTAAAGGTAGTCACTGGAATATTCCCTAGGTGGTTACTTGGTGCACATGTTATATATTAAAATTCATGAGCTTTTACACAAAGAAAAAGCTATTGGTTCAAACATTTTCCTGCTTTAAAAGAAACTTGGACAAATAAGAGATGTAATGTGTTCCTGATACTCTTCTCTGTCCCCTTCTTTCTCTCCAAGTTCCATAACCTGGGTTTATTCCTCTTTTGGGGAGGGACTCAGATGCCCCCCTAGTCAAATACATATGTTCATTTCACAGATAATGGGACAGGATCAGAGAGGTTGAGTGACTTGTCCAAAGTCACAGAGCAAGTAAATGGCGGGACCAAGGCTGGGACTCAGGTCAGACTCAAGTCCATAATCCTTTCACTGCTAAACCTACATCACTAATCCCTAAGTCTGCCTCCTATTTTATTTTACATTCATATTATCTTCAGATTATTCTAAACTTTTAATATAAAAGAAATGCAAGGGAAGAATTTTATTTGAATTTAAATTCTTAGCTATAATAATTGGATGAGTAAGAATATGCCACAGTGATACCATATATCATACACAAATTTATTTATATATTACTTATTATTTATATATATTCAATAGCTATCATTTATTTTTATATTATTTATATGCTCATTTTTCCTGACATTCTTTTAAAATAAACATACCTTTAATATTTTAGGAAAATAAAAGTCAGATATTAACTATTCATGTATTTGATATTGGTGGCTGAGACTGCTGTTGTCTATTTCAAAATGTTTTCTCCTTATTTCCCCAAATCAGAATGCGCAGTTTTAGCTATGCATATGGCCAGCCAGTATAAAGACTATGTTTTCCAGCTTCTCTTAATACTTGGTGTGGCCATATGTCTAAGTTCTAGATAAAAATGAGCCCTGACAGGAAGTTTCAGAGACTGTTCTCCTTCCTCATTCTTTCTGGCTGGAATGCTGATGTGGAGGCTAGTGCTTGGCAGCCACTCTAAACTATTTGGCAACATGCTAAAGATGGGTAGAGGGCCGGCCCGGTGGCGCACTGGATAGTGCGCCACTTCGGAAGCGCGGCGGCGCTCCCGTCCGAGGGTTCGGATCCCACATACAGACCGGCTCCCGCTCACTGGCTGAGCGAGGCGCGGGAGCAACAC
>NW_007726791.1:121674-124996 GCF_000696425.1 Galeopterus variegatus | reverse complement strand
AAAAAAAAAAAAAAAAAAAAAAAAAAAGATGGGTAGAGCATCAAGACAGAAGCAGCTTGGGACATTGATAATTGGGGAGCCACAGTATTAGCACTGGTCATTGATAATTGGGGAGCCATAGTATTAGTATAATACTTGGTCAGTATTAGTATAATACTGTGGCTCCCCAATTATCAATTAGCCAGACATATTACGTGAGAGAAAAATAGATTTGTGTTTCATTAAAACTACTACTATTTATTAATTAATTACATGCAGCCTAACCAAATCTGACTGATACAATATTCTATATGACTTTAGAATCATTGACTTAGAATTAGAAGGTAATGGAGAGGTCATTAACAAATTACTTTATAGATGGGGAAACTGATCCCCACCAAAAGGTGAGTACTCGGGCTTTATTAATTCCTGAAAACTACAGCCAAATTATGGAAAGCCTTTAGGGAAATAAGAAGAAGACAAAATGCTTCAAATGAAATGCAGAAAGTATTCATATTTGCTTTAGTTTTATTTCCTGAAGAAAATATCTGTTAGAGGAAACAAAAAAGTATGCTCAGGTCCTTCGGTCCTTTTTGCGAGTTTGAATTAAGACTGAGACTCTAAATATTGACAGGAAAAGAGGGCATTCTTGTTTCCTTGTAGTGGCATCTGTGAATAATACTGTTCTGGCAACACAATAATGCATAGCCAATATCTATATCGAAATAACAACTGGCTAGAGTGACATTAAAAATTTTATGTTTTAATCAAATCCACATCTCGGTTATTTATAGTTTCACATTTGGCTTCTTTATGCCAGCATTTCCTTAAACATTGCCAGTGGATATGAAAGGCAACGATCCTCACTGATCCTCTCTTAGCTTCTGAGCTGTAGAAATTCTGCTCACCAACATCAAATCTTAAAAATGACATTGCACTTTGAGGTCAGTCTCCAATTTCTGAATTGGGTGAGGGAGGACTTTGGTTGCACCCATGAAATCGCCTTAATTGTGTTTCACTGAGGCAGTGAAAGTGGATCTTATGCAATAAGGATATTAGTATTTCTGTGGTCTTGTGCAAGATTAGAGAATCTTGCAGGCTCTTTATCTGTAAGGCAGAGCCTGGGGCAATGAGCTCTCCTGAAAAAATCGAGGGAGCACAAATAATCCTAAGGGTGTGATTGTGAATTCTACTCAAGTACCAGGGACCCCAGGCTGCCACTTACCTTCTCAAGTGAGTATAGTGGCAGTTACAGTCATCTCTGCTTGTTTTATATGTTCGCATCTAAGCAAATGATATCACCCTAGATTGTTGACTTAGTTTTCCAAGTCTGTTTTATGAATTACTGAGAAGCCTGTGAACTCTAAGTTGATGTTCTGACCAGATCAATTAAATCCTTCCTCTAGATGACCTATTCCTGGACTCTTGGTGGAGTGTGTGTGTGTGTGTGCATGCATGCATATGTGCACGCTCGTGCATACCCTTAGATGAGAACTATAAAATCTTAAGGACCTTTGAAAGAACTGAAATGATTTGCTAGCTTCTAAACATTTGTTTGTTACCTTTTAGTATTGCATTCATACTCCTGTGAAGTCTGACTTCTTGTAGACCTCATTAGAAAGACATTAACCCTGGAACTGACATGGAAATTCACTTCCTCCCTTGGACTGACTTGAGTAGTTTTAGTTTAATTGACCTTAAGAGTGGTGGTAAAACCACCATGTCCTTTCCTGGCTTATCAAAATAGAAAACAATATGGTTTTCTGGAAAAATTTCACAAAACATGTGATGCATGCCTGCAATGTTCAAATCTTTTTTGGATGTAATGCAGAAGGAATGGAGAAGAAAGGCTCTTCTGAATGCTTTATAGTTTCCTAATTTTTCAAAGCAGGCAGGAAACTAAAACTAGTAAACAACCATCAGTTTGCTGCAGTATATTATTTTAACACTTGACATATTCTGCTTTCAGGGGCTGCACTTTCAGTCAACCAGGAGAAGCAGTTCACGTATGGGAACATTCATTCTCCAACAACTGTGTCTGCATAACTGACCCATGCCCTCCAGGTAACCATATAAGACTGGATAGCATTTCACCTGCTGTGGTTAAGCCCAACATGACCCCAGGATGCTTTGATAGTCACCAGCACTAACTCTTCCAAATCGAATTCTTCCAAGTCATATCTGGACTATTCACAACAGATAAACTATTTTTATTGAAGGGTTATCAAGCTTGACATCTATGGCATTCTTCTTTCTGGGAGCGATTTTGCTTTCAGCTTTCCTGGATTTACTTGATTTAATGATTAGATGTGTTCAATGGGGTTGCCAGCTGGAAGCGGTGGTGGTAGGAGGTACCCCAGGAGGACAGTGCCCCCCACCCAGGTTCTGATCAATCCTGAACACCTGTGACCAAATGGGCGAAGTCCCATTTATTCTCTGTGGGCACAGTAAGGACTTCTCTTTATCCCCTTGTCTCCTTGTCAAAGGGCAGCCTTGTAATGTGCTTGTGATCTGGCTGTAACAGTCAGGCCATGAATGCAGCTTCATGCTGAGGTGCAGGCCTTCCAGTGGGTGACCCATCAGCTGCTCTCACATAAAATGCATCATGCAGCTGGCAGCAGGGCACCAAGGCAGTTTCTATGTTGTTGCTAGGGATGCTGCATTAAATATCCCAATGCTCTGTGCTTGAAATGAGGAACAAGTGACATTCTCAGTTCCCATCGAGAGTGGAATACGTGATTCACAGTCCTTCTGCAGCATTAATCAGGCACTGTTTACGTGGAAAGAAGCCAAAAGAGCTAGAGCCAAAGAGGTGTGTTTGGAAAGCCAAGTGATGATGTCATCTGTGCAGAGCAGCCCTGGCAAGCCACTTAACTGGCTTAGATGCCTTGTATTTAGCCGTGGAGCAAATCCCAGTTAAGTGTTGAAGGAACACCATGGCGTTTGGCCCTGTTCTTAGGATTTACATGGTTTTATTATGGTTTGTTTGTTAAATAGTGTAACATCCTAATTTGTTATTATCTCAAGTGAGAAACAGCTTGGTATACTGGTGAAATGGCAATAAGACAGCTCTAAAACCTTGCAAAGAGAAAGTGCATACACTGACAGACACACACACACACACACTCAAAACGTGAAGGAAAAAATGCTATTGGTCCTGGCCAGATGATGTTTGGTTAGTTACACCAATCAGATTTCTTCTTTAGGGATGTGTATTCACATAGCCACAAGCTCACCCTCAGATGGAATTATTTAAGTTTACAGTGGAATTCAGATGTCATGAGTAGACTTAACACTGCCCAGTATGTCTTATCTAGGGTCTTAAAGGAATATAATATTGAGC
>NW_007726791.1:114545-120980 GCF_000696425.1 Galeopterus variegatus | reverse complement strand
AAACAAATATCTATGTTTTCAAAGAATTGTGTGTTACATTTGCTTGTGCATCCTGGCTCCTGATTCTTACAGGAACCCACTCTTAGCTTCACCTTTCGAACTGTAAAATTTTTCTTTAGTCAGATTGATGTAAATCCCTGCTATGTGTCAAGTACTGAACTAAGTTAGGTGTCGAGGCCATGGTGGTGAACACGATAGAGTTTAGTCAAGTCAACTAGTCATTGTGGGACAGCTTGTCTGAGATGCAGAGTATACTTTGGCATTTTAGTATAATTGTAAATGCCTGAATTATAGGCATTGCTTTTTGGGGAGACTACTCACATTAGTTATTCTGGATGGGAAAAAAATACTTCCAAGTTAGAGTTTTTGGTCCATTTTTAAAGGATGCATAAAATGATCAAAATGAAAGCTGTTTTTTAAAAAGCAATAACTAAAGCAAAAAAAAAAATGTCAGGTTAATCTAGAAACTGACAAGTAGCCCTTGAATAATTAGTTTTATTCTATTTTGTGTGCAAAGACCTAGATATTTTATGTAAAATGAGCAAAAGGAGGGATTTAAAATTATTTAGCCAATAACCCAATCTGAAGGGGACTTGTACTGCTTTGATCTTGAGCGATCTGTAAAGGGTTTAACAGCTTCCTCATGGTGCTGTTGGGCCGAGGCTGTAGTAGTCAGTAGGACAGAGACTTAAATAAAGTAAGGAAATAGTCTGCAGGGCAAAACAGGGGAACAAGGGTTCTTATAAGATAATTCTTGGAAAAAAGTTTCCTTTCCGGGTTAGACAAATGAAAAGGCTTGAAATAACCTGACTTCTTGGAAGCAGAGATTCTACTTTCTGATAGGAACTGACACAACACTTAACCTTCAGGGGTGGAAAAAATGGAGTTTCGTGCAATTTAGGAGACTTTCAGAAGCCTTTAAAATGAAGACCTTCTTGCTTTAGCTTTCAGTGTAGTCATGGTGGATTTGGGCTCCGTTTTGCTCTTCCCAGGCCAGCATTCAATCTTAACTTCTTCTAATATGTTTTGGGAGATTTCATAGCATTTCTTACATATCCATCCACCCAACCCTCTGTTGACATAGTGTGGGAAGTTAGCTCTGTCCGTTTAGCAAGAAAGTGGGCAATTTTCTTAAATCTTGAAAATATGTTTGCTAACTACCTACCCAAGAGGTGTTTGGCATTTTGACAGGGAAAGCAGCGATCAGTTCAAAGACCTTAACAATGAACTTGCTTTATCAAATCCCAGTGGTATGAGAACATTTTCCCCATTGCCTTCTTTTGTTACAAAATATCAACTGCAAGCCAGCAGTGATTGAGAGAAGTCATGAACATGGTTGCTAACCACTCCAGTCTCAGACACCTTTTTTTTTTGTTTCAAGTGCTATATATTTCATTCTTCCTTTTTGACATTAAAAATGAGTCTACAGTGATTGAGAGAAGTCATGAACATGGTTGCTAACCACTCCAGTCTCAGACACCTTTTTTTTTGTTTCAAGTGCTATATATTTCATTCTTCCTTGTTGACATTAAAAATGAGTCTACGTTGCCCCAACTGAAGTGTAGATTTGGTAATTAGCCACATAAATTAATCAATGAAGATGGTAAGATTATTACCAATTAGGATGCAAAGAAAGACTTTTTGGTGTCGTATGTATACAATTAAAGGGGAAAACATTAAATACTTTTCACTTTGGGCTACAGTGGGCATGGCCATATAAAATTCTTTTAAGAAAAATGTTGTTTGCATTTTTGGAACAACCAGTAACATTATGAGTGCAATCAGTAATCAGAAATGCCATATCAATCTGTATAGTTGTAAATGAAGGGAAAAGAGCCTGTCTTTCTTAGACATAATTATGGAGTAGGCAGTTTACTTAACTTTGCAATCCTTTTAATGTCACCAGGGAAATGTTTGAATGGCTGTTTCAGAGTCTTTCAAATTGCACCATGTGACTTCTTCAAAGACCTGTATGAAGAGTGCATGCTTTAAACCACACACACTTAAGATGCTGGTTTCATATATTTGGCACAAAGCATTGGTTTTTGTGATGGTTTAGGAGTTGCTTAGTTTGGCAATCTATGAAAGACTTACAGATTTAAAATAATACTGAACTGAATTAGAATTTCCCCAAATATCTGCCACCTCTGCTGGTAATTGCTGGTCCCACCTGTAACCATTATGGAGAATCCAGAGCCCCTCTTACTGCATCTTACATCACCAAGCAGAGGCAAAAGCATCTGTGGCTTGGGCATTTCCACCCTGGGCCACAGATTTCCATGAAAACTTAACCCAAATTCCCCTCCACACAGAAACATTTTTGAAAAACATTTTCTCCCAGGTTCTTATTAGCTGGCTTGGGTGAGCTTCCAAGTGCCAGTGTAGGGGAGATGAGAGAATAAACAGGGTTTGGGGCCACTCCTTTGACCCTGTTGTCCTGTGGAGGAAGGGTGACAATGTTCTTCATCTCTGGAAAGCCTCAAATAAACCAGAAACAAGATAATTAGAAATGCTCTGTGTAAGCATAACAAATACTTGTGATCTGAATAGCCAGGGGAATGTCATCTCTCCTGGGAGTTGTGGGTTTGCTCGTATATAGCTCATTTCACATCTGTAAGAAACTAAGTATCAAGTAGTGAGTCCAGTTCTTTCCTCCTCTGGCTGTGGGTGGCAGGAACAGACTGGGGCGAAGGTCTACAGTGTGTTGTGTCTCATTCAGTTTTATGTTTCCCCTTTTTGTGTCATTATCTATATTATAGCATTTGAATAAGGCTGGCTCTGATTCTCCAGAGTATGAAGGCTCTTGACATCTCCAGAGTACGAAGGCTCAGAAACAGGTAGGAAAGGGTCGATGGCTTTCAGGCGGGTGGTGGTCTTCGTACTAAATCCCACCATGCTGACAGCAGAAAGTATGTACGAGATCCCTCGCTGGCCAGCCCCTCATTGCTCATTTGGAAATTATAGGTCAGAGGATCAATTTCTTGGAGTTTATTTTTCTCTAGAGTCCTCCAAATTTAAACGTAGGATACCAGTTGGGATGATTCTTTCATATCAAGCAGAACCTCTTTTATCCATATTCCAGGAATGTTTCCGAAGTGAATGGAAAGGAATGAATAAAGAGAGAGGGGGAACTGCAAATCTTAAGGATGTTTTAAGATGGTTGTCTTTTCAGCATTTTCATCTAAATTTTTAAGTCATGTTATCAAGGTCACAAAACATATTGTAGAGTTTTTTTTAAAATTGCTATTATTTAGAATCCATGGATTCATTAATTTGAGAAGAAATGACATTGTTACAATACCGAGTCTTCCAGGTTTTGAATATGTTATATTCATCCATTTATTTAAGGCTTTAAAAGTTTTTTCTATAATGGGATTATGTACACATATATTAGATTTATTTTTTAGTGCTACTAAAAATGGCATCTTTTAATAAACTTAATTTCTTAATTATTATTATTACGACTGTTTGGTATAAAGAAATATACTTGCTAGGCTTTGGTATCCCTGTTGTACTACGCTGAAAAATGAGTTTGGGAAAGTTCCCTCTTCTATTTTCTTGTGGAGTTTAAGCCTTTTTCTTCCATTCAAGTGGTGCTATCTTTGTGGGAGGATTTTAAATTATGGATTCTGTTCTTGTAATAGTACAATTTACATTTTCTTTTCTTCCATTCAAGTGGTGCTATCTTTGTGGGAGGATTTTAAATTATGGATTCTGTTCTTATAATAGTACAATTTACATTTTCTTTTTTTTTTCCTTTTTGTCTTTTTTCGTGACTGGTAACAGGATCGCAACCCTTGGTGTCACGCCCGTACCGTGACCGGCAACAGGATCGCAACCCTTGGTGTCGCGCCCGCACCGTGCTCAACCAGTGAGTGGACCGGTCTCTGTATGGGATCCGAACCCTTGGTGGGAGCGCCACCATGCTCCCAAGAGCCGCACTCTACCAAGTGCGCCACCGGGCTGGCCCACAATTTACATTTTCTGTTGCATTTCTGTCAGTGTGAGTAAGTTTTACTTCTCTCGGAATTTGTCTATTTTACCTACATTTTCAAATTTATTGGCCTTCAGTTGTTCATAATCTCTTCTCATCCTTTCGGTGCCTGCACAATTTATAGTGATACTCTCTATTTTTGTAACTTCTCCCTCTCTTTTTGATCACTTTTGCCAGATTGTATCAAATTTATTGGTCTTTTCAAAGAACTTACCTTTGTTTTTTGCTGTTCCTTTCTATTAGAGGCTTGTTTCCATCTCAGAGTTCTCTTCTGTTATCTGTATTTCATTTCATATTCCTTTAATTTTATTTGCTTTTCTTCTTCTAACTTCTTGAGATAGGTGCTTAGTCATTGAAATTTCAGCCTTTTTCCTTTTCTAATATATTTGTTTAAATTTTTCTGTAAGTACAAGCTTTGGCTTTGTCCCAGTATATAATACTTTCTAATTTCTTTTATGATTTCTTTTTTGTATGCTATTGCTTATGTTATACACACATGCAAGTAAAACATGCACATAATTGTTTTTTTAAAAAGAAAGTTATAAAATTGAAAAGTATAAGTCTTCCTCTATTTCCTCCTTATCTCTTTCATTCAAAGTGATCATTTTTGGGGGTTTTGCCCCCTCAGCATTACTGAGATATAATTGACAAATAAAACTGCATGTGTTTAAGGAGTACAATGTGATGATTTGAGATACACATATATGGTGCCAAATAATTACCATAATTAAGTTAGTTAACATATCAGTCATTTACATAGTTACCATTTGTGTGTGTGTGTGCTGAGACCATTTAAGATCTCCTCTCTTAGCAGATTTCAAGGATACAATATAGTACTATCAACTATGGTAACCATGCTTTCTTTACATTAGATCTCAAAGAACTTATTCATCCTGCAAAACTGAAAGTTTGTACCTTTTGAACAACATCTTATTTCCCCCACACCCACTCCCCAGCTCCTGGTAACCATCACTCTACTTTCTGCTTCTATGAGTTGGATGTTTTTAGATTTCACGTATAAGTGAGATCATGCAGTATTCAAGTATTTGTCTTTTTGCGTCTGGCTTAATTCAATTAGCATAATGTCCTCCAGGTTCATCCATGTTGTTGCAAATAGCAGGATTTCCTTCTTTTTTATGGCTGAATAACATTTCTTTTTTTTTTTTTTCCTTTTTGTCTTTTTTCGTGTCCGGCAATGGATCGCAATCCTCGGTGCTGCGCCCGCACCTCGCTCAGCCAGTGAGCGGGAACCGGTCTGTATGTGGGATCCAAACCCTTGGCAGGAGCGCCGCCACGCTCCCAAGCAGCGCACTGTAGCAGTGCGCCACCGGGCCGGCCCTGAATAACATTTCAATGTGTGCATGTTTGTGTGTGGATACACACACAATGGAATATTATTATATATTGTATTATCCAATTATCTGTCAATGAACATTTAGGCTGTTTACATATCTCAGCTATTGTGAATAATTCTGCAGTAAACATGGAAGGGCATATATCTCTTCAAGCCACTGATTTTGTTTCCTTTGGATATATACCCAGACTTGGATTGCTGACAGTTCTATCGTAGTTTTTTGAGGAACTTCCATACTGTTTTCCATCATGGCTGTGTTAATTTACATTTCCACTAACAGTGGGCAAGGCTTTCCTTTTCTCCACAACCTCACTAACACTTGTTATCTCTTGTGTTTTGATAATAGCCATCCTAACAGGTGTGAAGTGAGATCTCATTGTGGTATTGATTTGCATTTCCTAGATGGTTAGTGACATTGAGCACCTTTCCATGTACTATATTTTCTTGGGAAAAATGTCTGTTTAGGTCCTTTGCCCACTTTTTAATCAGAGTTTTTTTGGGGGGGCTATTGAGTTGTATGAGTTCCTTATACATTGTGGATGCAAACCCCTTATCAAAATATGGTTTGCAAATATTTTCTCCTGTTCCCCAGGTTACCTTTCCATTTTGTTGATTGTTTCCCTTGCTGCACAGAAGTTTTTAGTTTGATACAATATCACTTGTTTTTCTTTGCTTTTGTTGTTATATACAAAAAAATCATTGCCAATGTCAAGAAGCTTTTCCCCTATGTTTTCTTCCAGGAGTTTTATGGCTTCAGGTCTTACAGTTAAGTTTTTAATCCATTTTGTGTTAATTTTTGTGAATGGTGTAAGACAGGGGTTCAATTTCATTTTTTTTTTTTTTTTTTTTAAAGATGACTGGTAAGGGGATCTTAACCCTTGACTTGATGTTGTCAGCACCACGCTCAGCCAGTGAGCTAACCAGCCATCCCTATATAGGATCCGAACCCGGGGCCTTGGTGTTCTTAGCACCACACTCTCCCGAGTGAGCCATGGGCCGGCCCTTCAGTTTCATTCTTTTGTATTTGGATATCCAGTTTTTCCAACACCATTTTTTGAAGAGATTATACTTTCCCTCTTGTGTATTC
>NW_007726791.1:104049-113545 GCF_000696425.1 Galeopterus variegatus | reverse complement strand
CACCTCGCTCAGCCAGTGAGCGGGAACCGGTCTGTATGTGGGATCCAAACCCTTGGCAGGAGCGCCGCCACGCTCCCAAGCAGAGCACTGTAGCAGTGCGCCACCGGGCCGGCCCTGAATAACATTTCAATGTGTGCATGTTTGTGTGTGGATACACACACAATGGAATATTATTATATATTGTATTATCCAATTATCTGTCAATGAACATTTAGGCTGTTTACATATCTCAGCTATTGTGAATAATTCTGCAGTAAACATGGAAGGGCATATATCTCTTCAAGCCACTGATTTTGTTTCCTTTGGATATATACCCAGACTTGGATTGCTGACAGTTCTATCGTAGTTTTTTGAGGAACTTCCATACTGTTTTCCATCATGGCTGTGTTAATTTACATTTCCACTAACAGTGGGCAAGGCTTTCCTTTTCTCCACAACCTCACTAACACTTGTTATCTCTTGTGTTTTGATAATAGCCATCCTAACAGGTGTGAAGTGAGATCTCATTGTGGTATTGATTTGCATTTCCTAGATGGTTAGTGACATTGAGCACCTTTCCATGTACTATATTTTCTTGGGAAAAATGTCTGTTTAGGTCCTTTGCCCACTTTTTAATCAGAGTTTTTTTGGGGGGGCTATTGAGTTGTATGAGTTCCTTATACATTGTGGATGCAAACCCCTTATCAAAATATGGTTTGCAAATATTTTCTCCTGTTCCCCAGGTTACCTTTCCATTTTGTTGATTGTTTCCCTTGCTGCACAGAAGTTTTTAGTTTGATACAATATCACTTGTTTTTCTTTGCTTTTGTTGTTATATACAAAAAAATCATTGCCAATGTCAAGAAGCTTTTCCCCTATGTTTTCTTCCAGGAGTTTTATGGCTTCAGGTCTTACAGTTAAGTTTTTAATCCATTTTGTGTTAATTTTTGTGAATGGTGTAAGACAGGGGTTCAATTTCATTTTTTTTTTTTTTTTTTTTAAAGATGACTGGTAAGGGGATCTTAACCCTTGACTTGATGTTGTCAGCACCACGCTCAGCCAGTGAGCTAACCAGCCATCCCTATATAGGATCCAAACCCGGGGCCTTGGTGTTCTTAGCACCACACTCTCCCGAGTGAGCCATGGGCCGGCCCTTCAGTTTCATTCTTTTGTATGCTCAGCCAGTGAGCTAACCAGCCATCCCTATATAGGATCCGAACCCGGGGCCTTGGTGTTCTTAGCACCACACTCTCCCGAGTGAGCCATGGGCCGGCCCTTCAGTTTCATTCTTTTGTATTTGGATATCCAGTTTTTCCAACACCATTTTTTGAAGAGATTATACTTTCCCTCTTGTGTATTCTTGGTACCTTTGTCCAATAAATATTAGTTGACTACAGATGCATGTGTTTATTTCTGGGGTCTCTATTCTGTTCCATTGGCCTATGTATCGGTTTTTATGCCAGTACCACACTGTTTTGATTACTATAGCTTTGTAATATACTTTGAATTCAGGAAATGTGATACCTCCAGTTTTGTTCCTTCTCAAGATTACTTTGGCTATTTGAGTTTTTCTGTGATGCCATATGAATTTTAGAATTTTTTTTCTCTTTCTGTGAAAAATGACATTGGAATTTTGATAGAAATTGCTCTAAATTGTTTTGGGTGGTATGGATATTTTAACAATATTAATTCACCCTACCCATGAAAATGGGGATATATTTTCATTTATTTGTGTTTTCTTTAATTTCTTTCATAATTGTTTTATAGTTTTCAGGGTACAGATATTTCACTTCCTTGGTTAAATTGATTCCTAAGTGTTTGATTGTTTTTAAAGCAATTGTAATTGGAATTATTTTCTTAATTTCTTTTTCAGATAGCCCATTGTTATTTTATAAAAATGCAAATGGTTTTGTTTGTTGGTTTTGTATCCTGCAATGTTATTGAATTTATTTATTAGTTCTGACAGTTTTTTGATGGAGTCTTTAGGATTTTCTATATACAAGATTATGCTGTCTGCAAATAGGACAGTTTTACTTCTTCCTTTATTTGGATGTCTTTTATTTTCTCTCTCTTGCCTAATTTCTCTGGTTAGAACTTCCAGTACTATGTTGAATAGAAGTGGTGAGAGTTGGATTCCTTTTTCCTGTTCCTAATTTTAGAGGAAAAACTTTCAACTTTCCCCCATTGAGTATGATGTCAGCTGTGGCCTTGTCATATACAGCCTTTATTATATTTGTGGTACATTTTTTCTATCCCTAATTTGTTGAGGGTTTTTATCATGAAAAGATGTTGAAATTTTGTCAAATGCCTTTTCTGCATCTATTGAGATAATCATATGGTTTTATCCTTCATTCTGTTAAGGTGACGTATTGCATTAATTGATTTGCATGTATTGAACCATCCTTGTATCCCAGGGATAAATTTCAGTTGATCATAGTGTGTGATTTTTTTCATGTGCTGTTGAATTCAGCTTGCTAGTATTTTGTTGAGGATTTTTGCATCTATAATTATCAGGAATATTGGTCTGTAATTTTCTTTGCTTATTATGTCCTTATCTGGCTTTGGTATCAGGATATTATTTCTTTTTAAACTGTGAGTTATTTGTAAATATATTTCTTGATTTTCAATTAATGTGCAAGGATTTTCTGGGCTTTTTTTTTTTGTTATTGATTTATAGCCTAATTATGTTATGGGCAGAAAATATACTCTGTACTATTTCAATCTATTGAAGTTCATTGAGACTTGCTTTATAGTTCACCATATGGTCAGTGTTTGTAAAAGTTCTATACAAGTGTACTTAAAAGTGTTATAGAAAGATTGGTATTATGTTTTAATTCTATTTTTTTCCACAAACTTTTTGAAGTACCCTTAGATGTGCTTGAAAAGGTGTATTTTTTTTTTATATTGGGTAGACTGTTTTCCACAGGTTCTTTGGATCAAGTTTGTAAATTATGGTGCTCCAATCATGTATATTTTCCTTGATTTTTTTGTCTGCTTATTCTAACATTTACTGAGAAATATTTGTTAAAATCTCTTAATACGATGAAGAATTGTCTATTTATTATGAAGTTTTGTCAACTTTTGTTTTGTTCTGAAATAACATTTGGAAATTCATTTGCTGAATATGGTAACACCACCACCACCACTAAACAGTTCACATTGGCTAAGTTAGAAGTTGTTATGCTCTGCATGAGTATCTGTCCAGAGCCTATTACTTGTGTTTGAAGATGACACCATTGGGTGTGAGTCTTTTATGCAGGTGAAAAGCCCTGCCTAGTTCCCGGCTGTTGTTTTCACCCTATGAACATGTAAGGACTTTCCTTTGGTTTGTGGTTATAACCAAAGAGCATAGAGACTGTTTGTGGTGCTTTACCCTATGGACTGCCTGGTGCACGCACTCTCA
Source organism: Galeopterus variegatus (assembly GCF_000696425.1). Classification (NCBI taxonomy): domain Eukaryota; kingdom Metazoa; phylum Chordata; class Mammalia; order Dermoptera; family Cynocephalidae; genus Galeopterus; species Galeopterus variegatus. The sequence continues at coordinate 110,163 of NW_007726791.1, read as the reverse complement.
GTAGCCACTCCACCTTCAAGGCTGCTTGCTAATTTGGCTAGTCAGATGCGTCTATTGGGTCCTACCATTCCAGGCTCAGCCATATGGCTTGCACATATGAGGCGGTGTCCTTGAGCCCCTCTTCTTAAAAATATTTAGACTGAATAATGTTTAGTGAATGCCTATGATGTGCTGGGTAATTTTGTAAAACATATTTCATTACTTCCCCGTTTTGAAGATGAGAAAATTGAGGCTCAAAGAGTCTAAGTAGCTGAGCTAGAGAATGGAGAAGCCAGGATCACATCCCAGCTCTCCGACTCCTGTGTTCTGTGTTCTTCCTGCCAGGCAACACTGACTCTCACTGTTAGTGACATTTTAGCCTCGGTTTTATGTGAGTGAAATGGTAAAAAAATTGCAGAATTTCTTTTTATACATATGGCTTTCATTTGACGGCATCTCATCTGTGACCAAGTCCAAAATTCTATCTCTTTACTGTTTGTCCTTTCCAGCTCCTTCCAGCCCCATTTTTCAGCTTTATTTCAGGCTTTCATTACTTGCTACCCATGCAACAGTGTCAAACACATCCTCCACTGACACCTGTAGGATCTTCCAACTTAAAGTCCTTTAATGATGCTCCATTGAGTGCTGGAGGAATCTAGGTTTCTTAGAGGTGCACAGCAAGCCTTTTATAATTCCTCTAGTTTTATCTCTGCCATGCCTCTTTCATATCCAACTACCACCAGGACCCACTATGCAATTTTGTATCTCTGGGTTGTCACCTACCCTTCCTCAGCACTTAGTGATCCTTACTTCAAGATCCACCTCAAGTGTCACAACTTTGAACTACTTCTCTAATACCTCTAAGAGAATTAATTGCTTCTTTCTTTATGCCCCTACCCCATCCTGTTTAGAATTCTATTTGAGCACCCATGATATTGAAGGCAACTTTATTTATTTACTCTCTTTGTAAATATCAAAGAGTATCTCTCTTTGTTTCTTGGGCTTTAAGCTCTATGAGAGCACAAATGATGCTGTAAATGTCTTTGTGTGGTTAGTGCCCAGCACAGAACTTTTACATTAGCTTTTAATAAATGTTTGCTGGAATATTTAATTAAGTATCTCAAAAGACTATACAAAGACAGAAAACAATTCTACACATCCCAGAGAAAATGCTTTTGGGTGAGATAAAACAGCAACAGCAAAGAAAAAAATAATGTTATTGCATATTTGGTATTTTAAAATACGGTATTTTTAATTTACTGTGGGTTGAGAGAGAAGAAGGTGAAAAGAGATGGAGGTTGTATCAAGGTTAATCAGGGAGGGATGGCAAGATCGCCATGGCTGAGTTTTCGAGGAGGGGAAGAGAAAGTTAAGCACGAGGAGAAGAAGGTTTGGCATCCATGATTAATTTAACACAAGGGACATGTCATAAAAAAGCAGTTATTCTATTTTAATTTTGATGGTTTTTACTATACAACAAGGCGATGCAAAGCTGTTAGTGTTAGCTTTGGTGTGGGTGATCTCAGAGTGGGCTAAGAAGAGCGAGTGCATGCGTGTTGAAGAGAGGAAAAGTAAGGGAAGAATGCGGTATTACTGAAATCATCTTAAAATCAATTCTGGAATGTTCTAGAATGTCAGAATTGTCCAGGGATGATTTTTTCTAGGTAGGGGTTAAAAAAGTAAAAATGACAGTAAATCTTTTAACAACACACCACCCCCCCTTTTTATGTCCTAGTCAATATTTTAGTTAGCTTACTAATTATTTACTTCATAGGAAATCCAGTAACATTTCCACTGCTTTCTAGACTTTCGTCTGCTGCATTTGGCTTTCACAAAATATTCTACAAATTCACTATAATTAACTTAATTAATTGTATTTTATGACTTTAGGTCAGAATGCCAGAATTTCTGTGCCAATTTCATTGTGCTCATGGAAACCTCAAGAGTATATTTCAGATATTGGCTTTCAGACCTTTCTTTCTGAATACGTTGCTATTTACTTACTATGTGCCAAAGCCACCATGTCAATGTAATTGAAAACAAGCAAGAAGGAGACTGGATGGCTCAGATGAATGGAAATGTGATACAGACCCTTCCACCCACAACCCACTGGCTGGAATCCAGGCGAGGCTGATGTGTACTAAAAGTAATCACCACCTGAAGGCTGGACAATGGTCTGTGTGAAATGAGCTGGTTATCTCAAGTCTAGTTCCTCATGGACAGGTGTTCATATTGCAGTTTCCACCTTCTGTGACAGTGGCCCAGGAACTGAATGAGTCAGAGAGACCAAAACTGCCTTCTCTCTTGAGACTGACGCCATTTGTGATACAAGGAAGCCTGGACTCCTGCCTTAAACTTTAAAATAGATAAGCAGAGAATGTGAATAAAACTCCTTTTCTTTTTTATTCCATGAGTGTAAAAGTTATATGTAATACAAAGACAAATGTTAGGTATTGTCCAGCTAATCAAAATTTATGCTGCATTACCAGCAGAAAAAGGCAGCATTGGAAAAATGAGAATAATAAGGCTATTTTTTGGCACTATAATAATTTTCCCTGAACGCTTAAAATTCTCATCTTGCCTTAAAAACCACTGAAGAATAATAATGGGAACTCACTCCCCACATCTGTTGTAAAAATCATAGGAAACAACCAAACTCAGTATCAATATTATTATCCATTCCGCCAAACTGAAGGTTATTTCCCCCATTCATTTAGCAAAAGATTTCCCAAACTTTATAAATATTGTTATGTCTCTCAAATGCATTACCTCACAGGTCTCTTCTGAAAGGTATCCAAATTCTACATTAAGGCACTTGTGGGGAAAGTTGAAAAAATAAATGGTTTACTTTAAATGGGATTTGGAAAGGGTATGATTACGGTCTGAAATGCATCGCACTGACATAGTAAAACTGAACTTCCTAATGGATTCTTAAATTTTGAGTAAGCATTAAATCCATTTATTGAGCTGCTTTCTGTATGTCTAAAAGTTACAATAAATACATATATTTTTTCCCTGATGGATTTTCTGCAGTGAAGGATGTCATATATTAGTTGTACAGACTGTGCTCGAATGCTGAGAACACATGGCTGGACGCTGAAGCTGAGTATTAGGAGAGTCAAAATATTGTGCTGAGCAAACAATTAAGTGTGTGAATAGAGAGAGTTTGCTTAGTGACATAAAGAAGAATTGCTAAAATACGCAAAGCAAAATGTCTTTCAATAGCCTTACAAATGGATGCCGCCTCTACCCGCAGTGTTTTTATGTGATCAGGTAACCAGAGCTGAACTGTGTCCAGAAACACATTAGATCTTGCACTTTGGTGGTGCCAGGCAGACAAATATACAGAAGGACACACAATGGCAAAATTCAAACATGAATAGAGAGCTGGATTTTCATTGTTTGCTTACAATACCTCTTGGGTGGAAGGAAGGAAATAGGCTGTATTGCCTAATAACTCGAAATGCCCCAGAGAAAGAAAAACAGACAGATTTCTATTTTGGTGGAGCACTAGCTCGTGTGGCCAGCAGTTCCTGGTGATAAGTTTGTTAAGGGCTATTTTGCAGATCCTGCTCAAAGTCTGAAGCCATAAACCATCCATGTAGTCAGTAAGTCTGTCTAGCTGTGAGGTATCCAAGGGTATGATTAACAATCTCTGACAAGGAGGCATCTACATGGGAAAGTTTGCTAATAGGCTGCACATGAACGAGACCAAGGATGGAAGAACGGTGACAAGCCGTTGTTTCTCCGCTTGATTAGTTAAATAGAAAAATATATTTAAGAGCTTGTAAAAGTTACGTTTGTGCTCTTGGCACAAATTCTAATAGGGATATATTTATGTTTTGGCATTTGGTCAATAACAGCAATAAAACCAGAGCTTTAAGATAAAAGAGAGTAGAAGTCGTGTAACCTAAATGCAAGCAGACATGCAGATAAAGGCTAACTGATACTAAGAAAATAAAATGCTGCCTTAGAAGGCTTCTCCCTGAACTCAATGACAAACTGAAACATGACCATCTATGCAGATCTTTCAGTAGTTGTTGCAAATTTGTTATTTTCCAGTGTTGTATTATAGCCAGTTGTATTTTTATCTATGTAGTAAAGTTAATTGGTTTCCAGAGAATAAACCCAATTCTAATTTTTGTAGTTTTTCCTACTCTGCTCCCCTCATGATGGTTTTGCATGAAAGACAGTGGCTGGAGTTGGTTTCAGTGTCTTTACAGAAGTTTTATTGCTTAAGGGGGTGAACTAATATGCACAGTATAGACGAGATGATGTTTCTCTGACCCATAATCAAATTAACCATCTGAAAAGAGGAATTGTATGCTAATACCGTCTTTATATTCATTTAAGCACATAGTTTTTGGGTGAATAATGTCTGCTCAATAATGTGCCAGGTGATAATACACATATATTAATATATATGCATGAATAAAGCATGCACAGAACCTTCCTAGAATCCTTGTTCAGTTTTTAATATTAACTTCTTAAGAGGCAGAAAAAAAATAAGGGATGTCCACGATGCAGCAGCTTATTCTGGTAATGAATTTTGAATTCTTTTCTTACAGATGAAATAGGCTTCAGTTTATTAACTGTATAGTATTTCATTCACCACAAACTCAGAAATAAGAAAAATACCTTGCATACTATTTTGTAGTGAGTTGTTTTAAAAATCATTAATGTCTTTTGCAGACTTTGTATCCTAGTTACACCTTAAGCAACTAAATTTTTCAAATGTTCAGAATCTCTATGGGGAACATTTATATCAATGTGTAAACTATGTATGTACATAAAATACTGATGTGAAGATAACAGCTAACAGAGAAGCAATCAGAGTGTGTGTTATGTATATGTGTACACACAGGATATTGATTTATGGACTAAAAGAAACACCATTAATTTGATGGTAGACCTCAGAAAAATCAAATGGCTCTACTCTTTCACCTACTAAAATAAATCCGTTTGATTTGCTCACTTTCTTATATTGTTTCTCTCCTTCTAAAAGAATCTTGCCTTTATTTTTTTACTGCCTTGAGGTTGGTACTTTGAACGGCAAAAATGAGTGATTCAGTTACCTGATCATTCTTAAGGAAAAGTCAAGTTGAGCTCTTCTAGGGAAAGACACGGTATTTTCAAAATGAGTAAGAGTCTTGACTCTTTCATTTAAAGTAGCTCTCTTTTATTTACATCCTCAAAAATATACTACCTTCCACACCGCACCCCCCACATGTTTCCACCTTGAATTTGATTTCTTCAATTTATAAACATTTATGAAAATTGTAAGACATTCTAGAATGAAAGAAATTAAGAAATCACTGTTAACCCATCTCACACAAGTCCTGACATGTAGCACTCATGTCAGTCCCATCTTGAGAACGGTAGGTATTCCACCCTCTGGACCAGCCCTAAAACTTTTGCATAGTGGAGGTGCATGCATTGCCTTGACCATATCTCATGGCTTTTGGAAGACACACCAAGTTGATTTAAAATAAGTAAAATGGGTCAAAGAAATTCACATACTATGTTTTGAGAAAATCATTGAAGCGTGCTTGGTGACGTTTCAAAGCCTTTCAAATTCACGTGGGAAAAACCTATAGTAGTGTGTCTTGCAAAAGTGATGTCCACGGTCATATGCATACTGCTAGAAAGAGCTCCTCCATGAAATAACACCTTTTCGGTGTAATCAAGAATGGAAGCACAGACGTGTCTATATAAAAACTCTGGCCCTTTTATAACCACACAAAAATAGCGGTCTGTTTCCTGCTGAAACAGAAGTTATAATGGTATAGTTTCCATATGCTTTTAAAAGTTTCCTATTTTTTTAGGTTTTACTTGTGAATCAGATTCTCTCTCCCTGACTCACAGTGATGTCCACGGTCATATGCATACTGCTAGAAAGAGCTCCTCCATGAAATAACACCTTTTTGGTGTAATCAAGAATGGAAGCACATGGGCCGGCCCGGTGGCGCACTGGATAGTGCGCCGCTTGGGAAGCGCGGCAGCGCTCCCATCCAAGGGTTCGGATCCCACGTACAGACCGGCTCCCGCTCACTGGCTGAGCGAGGCGCGGGAGCAACGCCGAGGCTTGCGATCCCGTCGCCGGTCCCCAGTCCGGTACGGGGGCAACACTGAAGG
>NW_007726791.1:81664-103821 GCF_000696425.1 Galeopterus variegatus | reverse complement strand
TTTGTGACCTTCATTCACTTTCCATTTGATCCCCACTCTTCCTAGATGAGGAAGAGCAGCTTTGCTTCACACGCCAGGATCTGCTTGATGGGTGACGAATCCGAGGGGATCTTGGTGGCTGATGTGGGGGGACCTGAGGGGAGAAAGCCATGTAGGTCCTTAGGCCAGTCAGGGATGGGATGGGGCGCTGGTACGAAGGGTGCCTGAGGGGCAACTAATTTTCCACAGTTGTTTTAAGTTCACAGAACAGCATGTGGCTGGAGTCGATCCCAACTGCTGGGAAGCCAGGAGTGTGGCTTCAAGGGGTGGCTGAATCGTTCCCAAGTGCAGACAGCTATAAAATGGACTGCCAAGGGGGAAAACTGTTGATTTCAGGAGCAAGCCAGCTGCCCTTCCCTCCTGGGCACCACAAGGCATAGATAGCCTACTTTCTTATATGTCTGATTTAATGGCTATTGTGATTCTGTATTAAATTTGCCTACGACTGCTTCACCTGCACCCACCTGTATCTCTTCCTGTCTCCTCTGTGTTTCTTCCTCCTCCTCACTACCCTTTAGAGGAAACCTGTGGAGGATAAGAATCTAGCCTGGTGTTCATAAGCTCTTTTTCTATTGGTGCCAATCTTGAAAAATGAGAATCAGAAACGGCTAGATGAGAACCCAATGCTCTAGTGAGCAGAGATGAGGGAGAGGAGGAGGGAAGCCAGATGAAACGCACACTGCTCAGGTGTCTCCCGTTTTTCCATATTCAGGAGGGAGCCGGTGTGCAGAGCTGAAAAGGGCTGCTCTTGTGATTAAGAGAAAACAACAGACAATACCTCCTCCATGAAAGCAGCTTTGTACTTAGGTGTAATTTAAAAAGCAATCAAACAAATGAATTTACAATGGAATTTTCCCACCTTTCAACCTGGATAGATACAAGGGATAAATGGGCTAGCAGGTTGGAGCGAGTAACACTGCTCTACAATAATGTTCAATAAAAATATCGTGGAGGCCAGAAAAATAATAGGAAATGTAATCACTCGCTTCATCAAAAAGATTACATAATAAATAAACTAAACAGAAAATGATTAAGGGCACTATCACCAAAGGATGTCCCTGGGATGCTATTTTACACAAAACACAATCATTCTATAAAAGCTATCAAGTTTATAATTATAGTGATTTATTATAAAGCAGTATATAGCTCTGCCCATACCTTCTTATGTCTGGGCACCACAAACTTGTTTACAAGCCAAGAGTCCCCAGTTCATCCCCACTAACTAGTAGTCTTTCCAAAGGCGGTCATGCCTACTGGTTTCATTCAAATTGACAGTGAAGGCAGTTGTCCCTGCCCCTGAGAGAATGTATTCAAAACCCAATTGGGCACCACTGCAGGGCCTGTTGAGTCCTCTGGTCAAATTTTCTCATCAGGAAGCTGCGTTGTTTTCCAGGAGACTGAAAAAAATGGAACCAACAATACAAACTTAACCATGTTTGGCCTCAGAAATTCCAACTGTTTTGATATTCTAACTAACTAAGCGTTGTGGGAAACTCAAAAGTTTACCAATAATGACAACTTATGGGGAAAAAGGACCAGCACAAGGACTAGTTTAAAAACGTGTTTTTGATTTGGACCTGCTGTGATAAATTCATTTTATAGCATTTAAGATGTTAACTTTTGAACCACTTTCCTCTTACTTGGATTGGGCTGTGCATAGCAGCTTTGCATCTCTGGCCACACTGGTCCTTGGAATGATTCTGCCTTTTCACGGGCACGTTGACTCAAAGGCTTTTTCTTCTTTGTCCATAAGGCTCTTCTGTTCACTGCTGCTGCATCTGAGCAGTCCTCAAACTAAAAAAAACCCCATTCATTCCTTATCTTCCAGCACCAAGGAGATGCATAATGCAGTGCGACTTCATGGGCAGGTGCAGGTGGTAAATGATTTCCGAAAAAATACAGATCTCGCCTACAAATTTTTAAAGGTTACCTGAAGCACAGTTCCAAGTAACAGGCAGGTAATAATGTGCTATCATCATGGGGCCATTTTGCTTTGGGTTTGTGTTGAGCTGGCTGATGGTCCTCTAATGTTTGGCTCTCCATTTGGGAGGACATTTTTGTGTCAGAAGATTGGTATAATGTCTACAAGTGACATTGCCTTCTTGTGGCTAAGCACATTCACAAACCACACACAATTGAACAACACATTCTTTTACTGAACAGGTATCTTTTTAGACTGTATTAAGCATGTTGAGCTGGCTGATGGTCCTCTAATGTTTGGCTCTCCATTTGGGAGGACATTTTTGTGTCTGAAGATTGGTATAATGTCTACAAGTGACATTGCCTTCTTGTGGCTAAGCACATTCACAAACCACATACAATTGAACAACACATTCTTTTACTGAACAGGTATCTTTTTAGACTGTATTAAGCAATAACTTGTTCAGTTATTGTTTCTTCAGGGCAATTACTTCTGATGGCAACTATATTGCACTGGAAGGCATTCTGAAGCAAAGGTCTGTACTCTAGCTTCACATAAGGAACGCAAGAGTAAGCATAATTTGGGAATAACATGGAAAAAGACCGAGGATAAAATTCAGAATACAAAAGGACAGGAAGCTGTACATCATCACACAAAGTAATGTTATGACGGTGGCCTTAGCAGGGATCTCTGCAGTGCTATAAGCTGTAGCCAAAAATACTGCAAGAGCTTGAACTTAGAAACCTGCCTTGAATGGCCCCCAGAGACACCTTGGCCTTTGTTTATATAAGTCATTGTTTTCCTCTGACAGTACCAGGAACCTAACATTTTCCTACTCAGGTATATTTCTGTATTCATTGTCCCTGCCATGCCAGCTTACATTGACTGGTTGACAGCTTGGCCATGTTCATGAAAGATTCTTTATGGACAATCTTCCTCATCCTTTCTCTCTGTCTATTAAGTTGAATTTAATTCTATTTTTTCTGGCTACTCCCTTTAGGAAGTATCAGAGATTTGAACTTGGTCTAGGCAACTAAACTGAATTTTGGGGTGAGTCAGGAATACTCCCTTAGGATGAGTTGCGACAGTTTGGCTTGAGGCAGAGTTCATGGGTACCAATCGCAGCTCTTCTGCAAGCTTGCTGTGTGACTTTTGGGGAAGTCGTAACCTTTCTGTTTTTAGTTTCCTGTAAAATGAAGATAAAGCCACAATGCTTTTCATCTATCTACCTTGGAGGAGTTTTGTGAAGGTTAGTTAATTAATTGTCAGGATGTCTGCATATAGGGTGTGTTAAACAAACATCAAAAAAAAAAAAAAATGGGACAAGCCAGGCAGGGGAGGAAAAGGGTGTGATTGTGGAATAATTGCTCATTTTTCAACATCTTCAAATTTCTAGGGCAGTTGTCAGGTAAAGTTTCCAAATTTGATTGTTCTAAAAATTATTTAGATGTCAGGTTGGTTATTTTTGGCTTCATTTCCTGCTATAGGATTCTATGGAGCATTCTGCTGTCTTTGAACTTGAGTCAAGTAGAGAAAGCTTTGGAGGGACTTTGGCCTATAAAAATGAGACTCATTTTTGCCATATTTTAAGGATATATTTAATCAATATTTATGCAAAGGAAAAGATGAATTTTTTTTTCTTTGGGAGTCTAATTGCCTCCAGCCGGGCTGGTAAAGGATGGCACAATTGCTGAAATTGGGACAATAAAAGCTACCACTTCTTGAGCACTTAATATACTTCAGGAACTTCATGTACATTATCACACATATCCAAAAAGCAACCCAATGGGGGAAGTGGAATGACGGTTTCTGCTCCCCAACTCCTCTCTCTGTGTATTTCCGCAGTGATCAACTTTCACAACTCTGAGAGTGTAGCCATTGCTATTGGCAAGCGTGGTCATGGGCCTGATAGGCATGAGCTGGCTCTTAGGGACTCAAACCTGTGAATAACTCTGACCACATTAGTGTCAGGCTTTGAACAAGTGCACTAACTGATAATGCACCTATAAAACATATAATCAAACTTAAATAAGCTCACTATAAATGACTAAAATGTCTGCTGACCTGCTGACTCTGGAATCCCATTATTAGAATGTAGCATGGGTTGGCTTGTATATTTTAGTTTGGAGCGTGTGACTATTCATTCACCTGGAGATATACTGGGGGAAGGAGGAGAGTATGGAATTATAGGACGGCTACAGCAGTTGCTTTTTCATTTTTAGGCAGGTTTGGTGGAACTAGGAAGAAAAGAGAAGAAAAAATTGTGTGTGTATGTGTGCTGGTGGGGGCATGTCTTCTTTTCTTATTTATTTTGCTTACATTTGGACAAACTGGAGGGAAGTATGGACCAGAAGTCTGTCTTTTTTCTAATGTGTAAAAGCACCAAGGATCTTGTATGGTTCATGTTGCTAAATTGTCCAATGCCCCGAGCACCTGATGGGGGAGGGGAATCATGCCACTCCAGTCCTGGGAGACAGAGATTTCAAGCGGCTCCTCCTACCCTTAGTGGGATAATGGCTCGGCTGCAAATAGAAACCAATTCTGATTCTCCATACCCAGAATGCCATTTACTAAAAATGAAAATACGTCGTATAAAATCAGTTTGCAGACCATTCATGAATAGTTATAAAAGACAGTGTATTTTTGGATGCATGAAAAATAAAAACACCAAAGAGCCATGTTTTCTTCCTTCCTTCGACGCATGCTGAGTGTCAACTCTGCAAGGCATTTAGGAGGCCTTGCTTCCAGAGTTGACAGTGTGGGCGGAATATGTCTAAAGCTCAAAGGTAAAACAAAAATAACAGCACACAGACACACACCAGGTTGCGAAGCACGTTTTCTTGTCACAGGCATGTTGTGGAAAATGTGTGCGGGGGCCGTGGCCCGCGCGTGCTGATGTGGGAGTCGGAGCCCCGGATCGTGAGTAGCAGCAAGTGCAGGTAACAGAGCAGAAGCCACAGGCGCTCGTCTATTTATAGCTGCCCGTGGTGAAAAAGTAAAACCGAAGTGCAGCTTCTACCTGCTGTTCCCAACTGAAGCTCACAAAAACGGATAAGACCTCCTTCTGGTCGCCTTTGTAGTTTTAACTGACACACATACAAAAGTGATGACTTAGCCGCTTGCCGCCCGACCCCCTCCACCAGGTGAGGAAGTCAGATGGGCGACCCCTCCAACGTTCAGTCTCCGTCCTGGTCCGCCAAGGCATTTGTTCCCTCCCTGGTCTTGTGAAAGGCGCTGGATTCTTTAGAAAAGAAAATTCACTGTACCCCCCTTTTCGGGAGCGTTTATGATTTACGTTCGAGAGTTTTCTATTTCAAATTTATCCCAATTAACACCAAAGTACAGTGTCAAGCATTTCTCTCTTAGACTTTTTTTCCCCTCTTCCAGCTTGTGTGCAAGGTGTACACACACACACACACACAAACACACACACACGCGCACACACACAAGCACACGCACACACACGCTCTCTTAGACTTTTTTTCCCCTCTTCCAGCTTGTGTGCAAGGTGTACACACACACACACACGCGCACACACACACACGCGCACACACACAAGCACACGCACACACACACGCGCACACACACAAGCACACGCACACACACACACACGCACACACGCACACACGCACACACACACATACACTTGCAAAATCTTCACCAAAGAACCACAAACAAAGCAAAACTAGGACCAGGGCAGAACTGCGCCTTAGAAACAGGACCTAGCTGCCAGCAGAGGGTGAAGCCTGTCCCTTGCTCAAGTTCACACGCTGCCTGGCCTCCCTGGATCCCGGTGATGGATTTTAATGCCCGCGTTAGAATCACAGACCGCAAGGCCGTGTTTTCTTAAGGATGTCTGCGACGAGAGCTTATCACGAACTGTTAGAAACTGTTTCACAAGCGCTTACGATGGCTTTTGTAAAAGGAACATCTCTTGCGAGCCAGGACCCCGGGCGGGGCAGGTGGAGGGGCGGTGACATCGAGGTCTCCGCGCGCGGCCGGGGCTGGCAGCGACCCAGGCAGCGCGCGCCGTAAGCAGGAAGCTGCGGCCGAGCTGAGTCGCTCAAAAGCTACTGGAGCTAATAGATTGTGGTCGTGAGGAGCGCGGTAGCATCTCGGTAGTGATGGGAACACTCAAAAGCATCGTCAAAACAGTTGCAGAAATATGCTGAGCTCTGCACTCCCGCGCCGCGCCTGCAGCAGCCGGCTTGGAGTTTGCTGGAAGCCGCCGCAGCCCAGCCCTGCACCCCGCGCGGCCGGCCCCATCCAGCTCCAGCCGGCCCCGGGAGCGACAGCACTGGGCTCGAGGGGTCTCGCTCACCCAGGCCTGCTCCCGAAGCTCCTTGCCCATTCCCCCGGTTGGTCAGCGTTCGCTTCTCACCCTGCTTCCCTCCCCCAGCCCCCATCTCTATCAGAAGTGCTATTTGGCTTCTGAAGGCATCGAAATATAACATCTGCTAGGGACCTTGCCCCTTCAGGGACGACCCGGTGGGTGCAGTGAGTGTTAGGACTGTTTCGGAGTTAGGGGCATTGGCCAGTTCCGCCCTGCCCCTGAGAAAATCAGCATTTCTGATTTTTCTCTCCTGTTCTTTAGCAGATCAGTGCTATGATTGCTCCCAAACTAAAGGGCACCAAGAAAGCACCTGGCCAAGTAACTGAGAGGTAGTGTCTGTGGGTGTGACCCTGAGCTGTGGGACAAGGTGACCAGCTCTGACCCCAGAGACAGGGTCAGTTCTTGGTGGCCCAGACACAGGGCTGCCTTCCACTTCGTTGATAGGTGGGAAGCCCCGTGCTTGCAAAAAGCAAACCAATGACCCAGATCCCAGTTCAGAATTAGGGAGACCAGCTCCCTGTAACCTGTCAGGTCTGAGATAAACCTGAGAATCTTTGGGGTTTGGTTAAGCCCTTCTCAATATCAAATATCTTTTATTTTTGTATTATTTATTTTATAATTTGTTATTTTATCTTTTGATCCTGAAAATATGACTAGCGTTACTGTTTAATCTCACTTTTAAGGTGCAGGGGCATTAAGTACATTCACATTGTTGTACAGGGATCTCTTTTTAAACAGCACTTTAAAAAAAAGATTTTAGTTAAAAAAAAAAAAAAGCCCATCATCCCACAAGAATATAACCATTGTGTAGAATATACATCATCCTGATTGATATTCTTTCCAGCTTTCTGTGCCTCCTACCCCCTCCCCATCAAAATTGGGATCTTTTCATTTTGCAAACTGTTTCCCTCTCCTTCCCCTCCCTTAGATTCTGGGCATGTTCCACAATGTGGGTCCAAATGCAGCCACTTCATCTGCCTTATGGACAGGATGGTCTGCAACACACTTTCTGTCAATGTCTTGCATCCTTTTAGATCCAGGTAATTCGTTGAATCAATAACCTTAATGTGCCTTGCTCTTGTGTATCAAGGGAAGGCATAAATAAATAAATAAAAAAGAGAAGTCAATTCTCTGCTCATAGTATAAAGCGAATGGGAGCTCAGAAAAGCAGCAACGCTCTCCCCTTGATCATGGTTCAAGATTCACCAACTGCAGTAACTACTCCTGCTAGTCCACAGGGAGTGTCCCATCTCCACGTTCACTCTCTGGGGATGGAGGAAGGAAAAGGTAGATTAAAATAGGGAGTTTTTATCTCTGGTTTGAAAAAGGGAAGAGGACAGCAAAGTTTGAAGGTACATGAATTTGAATTTTTGCATAGAGATTTCTAAATATAGTTAAAATTATTTGGATATCTCAAACTTGAGAGAGCCTTAGAGACTGTCTAGTCCAAACTCCTTGAATTTAGGAGACATGTTCACTGAGGCCCAGAGAGGCCACACGAGCTCGAGAAGACAGAGTGGAGCTCACCGGTGCTGTGATGAGATCTTCATTCATTCTGTGAGTGTTCCTTGAGCACTTGCTGCATGTCAGCCACCGTTCTATGCCCTGTTTACCAGCGGTGGAAACACAGGCGAAAATCCCTGCCCTCATTTATCACATACTAGACACCATTCTAAGTTACCTTCCATGTATGAACACATCCCACCCAACAGCACCCTAGAAGAGAGGTGCGGTATTGTTTTCCACATTTTACAAATGAGAAGGTTGAGACACAGGAAGGAAGTAGCAAAGCTTGGATTCAGACTTGATGGTCTGGCTTGGGAGCTCACACTCTTAATGATGGATTTTGCCTGTGAGTGAGTGTGTAGATATAGATTTATTTATTCCAATAGCTATATTCTGACACAGGCCTCTTAAAATGGTGTTCAAAAATGCATATCATATTGCATCACCTTATTTGCCTTGAAAAAGATAGACAGCCTGGATAAGGGGAGACATCTTCTGATAGTCACTTCTTATTAGAAATCTACTCTCGCAGTCCCCACCTCTCACCCAGCAGGTGTATTCTAGCTCTCAGTTGTGTCGTTAGAGTTTTACAAAGCACTTTCGTATGCTTTCCTTGAGCCTCGGCACAACACTTCGAAGTAGACACCACTACCTCTGCTTCACAGATAAACACATGGAAGCTCAGAAAAGTTAAGTCACTTTCCCAACATCACTCAGCAAAGCTGGAACCCATGGCCAGGACTTCTGCCCCCAAGACTGGAGGCTCATCTCCAGCTAATTACAGAAGCTCAGTTAATTCAAAAAGAAATAAAATGACCCTTCTTGGATGAAGGCGGTGTGTCTCCTGGATGGTGGCTTCCAAATGTTTAACTGGGTGAGGACAGTGGAATACTGTCCCATATGTCAGTTAAAGGCAAAATTCACAGAGCTTTTTCTTATTCCTATTTTTTTAAAAAAATGTGTCCAATTGGAGAGTCAGGAAGATTTCTTGACTTGCAATAATAACCTGAATTGTGAAACAAACAAAATGAAGGATTCTTCTCAGGGGATTTCTGTCTCCTACTATTTGTTCCCACACAGAAGTAGAGAGTTTTATGGAAAAAATCAAGTGTGCCTCTGATGTTGCTTTCCTGCATTAAGCATACTTATAGGAAAAACGTGGTAGCAAAGTGATGGGATTTGATCTCACATTAAAACATAGGATGCTAAGGTGTGGGTAGCCATTGACTTCCTGAAAACCTAATTGTTAGCTTCTGTGCAGACCAGCTGTGAGCAACCTGTCCTCTCCTCCTTGCCTCCCTCCCTCCGTCCGTCCGTCCCTCCTTCCTTTCTTCTTTCCTTTCTTCCAATTATTTTACCCCCAAAGGCCTTTCCTTTTTCCCCTATTCAGAATGAAAGTAACTTTATTAGGTCTCAGGGGGAACATATGTATATGTGTGTATTCTTACAACTATTTTATTGAATAGAAAAACATCAATAAAAAATTTGAACAGCTTTTTGGCCACGTGAACTATTCGTATCTAGGCATGTCTGAGAAACGGCAAAATGGAGTCACAAACCTCTCATCCTAAAATTAGATCCCAGGCTGTTTTGGGAAGTTGGGAAGGCCTGGTTATTGAGCACAGGTATAAACGCTCTGGAAATGGTCTGTAGCCAACACATGACTTCATTCCAGCAACAGGGAGAGGAAGCCCAGGAGAGAACCAGCCTTCATCTCTGGGCTGGCTTGGTCTGCATCCTCTTGTTTCTGTAGGGTGTTTCCCAGTGTTGACTTTCAGTTATAGTGTGTGTGTAGAAATAGTTCCACCTGTGACCTCACAGCAGAAAAACACACCTCTTTGAGAACCATCTAGAACACTTCAGAACAACAAGAGCTATGGCCTTTGACATTAAACAAACAGGACTAAACAAACTTCTCCTTGAGTGGCTGTGTCCTCAGATTTCTTTCTGGATCCTTCAAACTAACGTGAGCCTAGTTCTCAAAGCGTGAATGCCCCACAGGAACCTTCAAAAAGGTTTTGTTGTTTTGTTGATTGTGCTTATCACCTGTACAAGTAATTTACTTTTCAAAAAACACTGTGATAAGAAAAACACAGAACATGAGATCTACTCTCCTAATAAGTTAAGTACGCATGTACAGTGTAGTTCACTGTAGGCACAGTGTTGAGCACCAGATCTCTAGAACTTTTTCATCTTGCATAACTGATACTTTATACCCACTAGATAGCAACTCCCTTTCCCCCGTCCTCCCAGTCCCTGGCAACCATCTCTCTGCTTCTATGGGCCTTAGAACTTTTTCATCTTGCATAACTGATACTTTATACCCACTAGATAGCAACTCCCTTTCCCCGTCCTCTCAGTCCCTGGCAACCATCTCTCTGCTTCTATGGGCCTGACTACTTTAGATACCTCATGGAAAACAGTAAGGAGGTTCTTCAAAAAATTAAAAGTAGAATTACCTTACTACTTTAGATACCTCATGGAAAACAGTAAGGAGGTTCTTCAAAAAATTAAAAGTAGAATTACCAATTCATCCAGCAATCCCACTTCTGGGTATTTATCCAGTACAAGTAATTTAATGTCTGTATTGTTAAAAAGCCCTCTGAAAAAGTATGTTCACTTTCAGTGGATTTGGAATGACTTTTGGGCAGGGCTGATGGGTCCATTTGCAGGGAGGTAAACAATTTCACGGCTTGCCTCTAAGAAGTGAAACCCCCTTTAAATCATTTTACGAGGGCTTTTTCTTAATGGAAAGGGAAACACTGTTTTAACATGAACACATTAAAATCCAACAAATTAGAGAGCAGGAAATGATAGAATAATGATTTTGGCATGGATTCTCACTAAGGAAAAGTAAACCAGAAATTTTATAAAAGTATAATATTTTCAGTACCATTGAACAGTGATTTCAATAAGCCTTCTATGGTTTTACAAGGAATACCAGCTGAGATTATATTGATATGTTAAAAATCACACACAGCAGCTCTACTTTTAGGAGTGAGTGGCATATTCCTGTTCCAGCTTTAAAAATTTATCTCTAATGAAAAACACTCCCTCCTCCTCTTCCTTTGAAAAGAAAAAGGTATAAGTTCCATTTGTGAAAGCAGAAGAGAAAGGCATTTCATTCTCCTTCCTCAGACCATTTTCCATCAATAAAAATGGAGTCTGTACCTTACTCTAAACACCTGGGTGGCCACAGTAACATCAACATTCACCACTTTTACATCTTTGCTGCTTTGGGGTATTGTGTCAGGAATACATACTTGACTTTTACTGGTGCTTTCCATTTGTAAGTTTTCTCTTTAATTTCCTCAGAGTCATTTTTAGAGTCATAGATTACTATTCGGTCCTTTCATGTTCATTTGCCACCCTCTGTTTAGAGCATGAGTCTTCTCAGTAGCACATAACAGTTTCTGGTCTGCGTTTTAGTCCATGTCTGCTGCTAACGAGCTGTGTGGCTTTGGACAAGTTACTCCATCTTTCGGGATCTCTGTTTTCTCATCTCTGAACTATTTATGTCGGGCTAGAAAAACAATGTCTAAGTTCCTTGTCATGTTATAGGGCCAGGCGTTCATTAGAGCTGGTTGGTGATTTGCACCAAGTATCAAGGATGCAGCATCACAAAATTTTATTTCAACAACTGAAATTCCTGGGTAAGTCTGCCAGAGAAAAACAGGGAGAGGGCAAAATTGATGGATTTCTTGCGAGAAGAGTTCAATCTTGAATCTTGTTTAAAGCAAGTATTCTCCATCTTGTTTCCTATAATTTCATAAAAGTACCAATCAATCACATTCGACTCTAGATGCGTCTGTAGGAAAGTATGTTGAAGAGGAAATCCCTCTGACAGTGTCAGAGAGCATTTGGATTCTTCTCCTTAATGAAAAAAGAGCTCACAGATTTGGCACATTATAGATATTTGTCTGGATTCCCCGTCATCATTTCTGAGCCTATAGTAAGAATAAAGAGTTCAGATGATTGTTAGTGATATTTTTGACTTTTATCAATATAGCTCAGCCGTTTTCCTTATAAACCCATAGAAGGCCTATAGTTCCCCCTTATATGGAAGGGAGGGAAATAAGGTGGAGGTGCTATTTGGAAGAAGATGACAATTCATTGTCCTTCTTAGGTTTTAGTTTATCAAAATATCATACCAATTGTTTATTACTCTGTGCAAGCGAATGCCAACTTTTACACATTGGAGGGAGTCAGGTTAATATTTGGGAAATGGTTAGACAGAATTCAGCTCGTATTCTTCTGCTTAAAAGCAGATAATCTCAAGGGATACACTGAAGTTTGATGAATTTCTTAGTCTTAAGCAGTGGGTACCCGCTAGCACACCATCACAGTGGAAGCTCAGGTGAATTCTGAACGTAGCTGGTTTGACATTCCCTTGGGATTAACAGGTGTGATTAGATCCACACACAGTTTTGAAAGGAGAAGCAACACGGCACAGTGGAATGGGTGTAGGCTCTGACTCTGACTTTAGGCAGTAATTGCTGAACATCATCTTTTGTCTCCTCTTTATAAAATCAGTATAATATTTACCACACAAGGTGTCATGGGAATAAAATTATTAATGTGTGTAACTGCTCAAAATATGTTAGATCCCTCACTCTCCTTTTAATAAGTAAGGTGGATTGTGTAAAAATCTATGGGCTAGAAATGTAGCAATAAGATATTCTAATTCTGTTTTTGCTAATCAATTTATTTGAGACCTCGTTCTCTAGTGTTGCAGTAGAAAGTCCAATGATAAATATGTTAGATCCCTCACTCTCCTTTTAATAAGTAAGGTGGATTGTGTAAAAATCTATGGACTAGAAATGTAGCAATAAGATATTCTAATTCTGTTTTTGCTAATCAATTTATTTGAGACCTCGTTCTCTAGTGTTGCAGTAGAAAGTCCAATGATGGGCAGGTTGGTGCCACTACAAATCAATGTCATTGGCCTTCAGTGGGCTGTGATAGCTCTGCCATACGTTATGTTTCCTGACTCACCTAGTTCTCCTGCTTTTCATAATGACTATTTCAAATGTTCACCACCCTTAAAACCTCTGATCACCCTTCCTCCCCAGCCCCATCTTGCTCCTTCTGTCTCAGCTAATGACTTTGACTCCTGTATCATAAATACAATAAAAACTATCAGATGGGAATTTCTTCAACTTCCTGAGACCCAAACATGAAAACTTCTTTTGTCTACATCTGTTGTTTCTCCCTTCCCTCTGTTGCGATAGAGGAGGTGTCCCTTCTCCCAGCCAAACCCAATCTCTCCATCTTTGCTTTGCATCTGACCCCTTCCCACCTTCTTGGGAAAGTTACAATATTGATGACTCCTTCTTTTCCCTGTGTATTCAACATCTCCCTCTCTAACAGGACCTTTCTGCATTTAATTATACTCATTTCCACAACATTTCAAACTCTTCCCCTTGTACCCCTCTTCCTTATTTCTCTTTCAGCTGTTTCCTTGAAAGCATTCTTTATACTCAATGTCCACATATCCTCATCTCCCACTCATTCAACTAAATCCCATCCCTTCGAGTCAGCTCTCTTTAAAGTTACCAGTGATCTCCCTGTTGCTAAAGCCGATGATCATTTTCTTGTCATTTCTACATGAACATCTCAAGGGCATTTCCAATACAGCATGTCTCCTATTCCAAGATCTTCCAAGATCTCCTATTCCAAGCCTGATTCATTTTTGCCCAAACCTGCTTCTCTCCCCAACTTACTTGTTCTTAGCATATGACCCAGTTGCCCTTAATTCTCTCTTCCTGACCCTTTCATATGTTCTGCAACATTGTGTCCTTTTGGTTTCACCTTCTGTGCACTTGGATCCATCCACTTCTTCCCATGCCTGTAGCCTCCTCATGATCCCTTCATCTCTATCATAACCAATTTCAGTGTCTTCCTCATCGGTCTCCATGCACCCTCCAAGCTATTCTCAATAGTGGAGCCAAAGCAATTTTTCTGAAACATACATTTCATCATGATACCCTCTTGCTTAATACACAATAACTTTTCATTGCTTTTAGGATACAGGAGCATGCTGTTTCCTCTGCCTGGGAAGTTCTTTTCTCTTTATGCTTCTTTAAATTGATTCCTTTCAGATATAACTTCTCATAAGACTTTGCTAAATCTTTCTGGATTTCCTAAACCAAAGTTGGTAATGACTGCTCTTATCACTGTGGTGATTTCACATTTGCATGATTATTGGATTTATTTAGACAGACATTATTTCCTGAGAGCATGGTTCATGGGTCTTTGGCTTATCACTGAATTCCCATGAAAAAATAAATAAATGGATGAATAATGTATTTCATGAAAATTATACACATTCCTAGGACAAAGACAGAAGAAAGAGACTAGAAACATCCACATAGGACTGTTTTATCAAAATGGAGAAAATTTCCTTTTGTAGTAGAGACACCTAACTGTCCACCACAAATTCATGCATCTTTTTGACAATTTGGAGTAAGTGCTGAGATGCTGTCACCTTGCCTGAGACCGCATCTCCCAACTTTTTTGCACTCTTGTGTAGTCATGTGATTAGTTGCCAGTGAGTTGGGAGTGGAAGCTATGTTTTTAATTTCTAGGTCAAAGACTTTAGGAAGCAGCTGTGTCTTTTTTCCCTGCCAACAGCTGGAAATAGAGGACCCTGAGACCCTAGGGAATGGTGGAGTCACAGAATGGAAGCAATGTGAGCCTCCAAGTTACCACAAGGAGGAAAGATGCCCACTAGCCAGTGACACCCACATTGACTATTACATGAACAAGAGTTTATCAACAACTGCAGGAAGGGGAGTGGCAAATCTGGCCCTCTACCTATTTTTGCAAATAAAGTTTTGTTGGGGCACAGCTATAACCATTTGTTTATAATTGTATATGGCTGATTTTCACTATAACAGCAGAGTTGAGTAGATCCAACAGAGACGGTATGCCTTTGAATGACTAAAATATTTACTATCTTGTCCTTTACCAAAAAAGTTTGCCAATACCCAATCTATTCTATTAAACAGCTGTAACTTGGAGGTTTAATTGTTATAGCAATGAGCATTACTATAACTAGTATACCTCCCTAAGCATAAATATTATGCCTCTCTGCATCCTTTCATAAATTGATGTATTCTTTCAGCAAGTATTTATTTATTTATTTATNTTATAATTGTATATGGCTGATTTTCACTATAACAGCAGAGTTGAGTAGATCCAACAGAGACTGTATGCCTTTGAATGACTAAAATATTTACTATCTTGTCCTTTACCAAAAAAGTTTGCCAATACCCAATCTATTCTATTAAACAACTGTAACTTGGAGGTTTAATTGTTATAGCAATGAGCATTACTATAACTAGTATACCTCCCTAAGCATAAATATTATACCTCTCTGCATCCTTTCATAAATTGATGTATTCTTTCAGCAAGTATTTATTTATTTATTTATTTTCCTTTTTGTCTTTTTTACTGACCGGTAACGGGATCGCAACCCTCGGTGTTGCGCCCGCACCGCGCTCAGCCAGTGAGTGGGAACCAGTCTCCACGTGGGATCCGAACCCTCAGCGGGAGCGCCGCTGTGCTCCCAAGCGGTGCACTCTCCAGTGCGCCACCAGGCTGGCCGAGCAAGTATTTATTAAGCATCTAATATGTTCTTGGTATTGCAAATACAGACAGTCCCTGACCTATGATGGTTCAACTTACAATTTTTTGACTTTATGATGATACAAAAGTAATACACATTCAGAAGAAACCATACTTCAGATTTTGAACTTTGATCTTTTTCTGGGCTAGCAATATGTGGTGGGACACTCTCTCACGATGGTGGGCAAGAGTAGTGAGCTGCAGCACTCAGTTGGCCATGCCATCACAGATGTACACCAGTATTCTACAGTATTCTGTGTTGTTACATGACTTTGCCCAACTGTAGGCTAATATAAGTGCGCTGAGCACATTTAAGATAGGCTAGGCTAAGCTATGCTGTTTGGTAGGTTAGGTGTATTAGATGCATTTTCGACTTAGTATTTTCAACTTATGATGGTTTTATTGGGACATAACGCCACTGTAAGATGTAAACCAAGGAGAATCTGTAAAAAAGTGAATGAAATATGGTTCCTGTTCTTGGAAAGCTTATTGATTTGATATGGAGGTAGACAAATCAATTGGCAATTAAAATACTGGCACATGGTGGTCAATGTTGAGAGCTAATGACACATGTAGGGGTTAGAGGGATACTTATCCCAAATTTGGGAAAGGTACGGGCTGCAGGTCAGGTGACCCAAGTAGCAGACACTGAGATGGAAATTAGCATATGCAAGTTGTTTATCCCGGAGGAAGGGAGGAATGCAGAATTGGGCAGAGGAAGAAGCTGGATAGTGATGTTTTCACAACAAAAGCCTCTGCCAAACCCACAGGGAGCTCTGGATCTGAGGTGGCCCTTTAGAGTTGGGGCAAGGGGCGGGACCTTCCTGCATCCGCCAGTCATTGACTGTAGGCTGCCCCTGGGGCAGAAGGGCTGTGACCTTGTGTGAGGGGCTTCTCCATAGCTAAGCACTCTCAGCAGCTGGGAAAAGGCTTTTCTGTCCTGAAGGGGCCATCTGGATGGTGCCATAGAGGTCCCCTTGGGAGGGTTCTGTGACAGATCCTTGGGGAAAGTTATATCTAAGCTTAAATCTAACCTTCAAGCAGGGATTTTTACCTTGAAAAAGGAGGGGGCAGGAATGGGCAGTAGAGAGTGCTCCAGGTGGAAAGATGATGGAAAGAATAATGTATTCAAATCATTAAAAATGACAGTGAACACAGGAAGATTGGAAGCAGAAATTCCACCCAAACTGACCAATGTGGTTTTCTATGATCATATTTTCTCATCTCAGTCAGATGAAGGGAGACAGGGCAGCTATCAATGGGCATGACTTTAGCTGATTTGCAGGTGCAGAATACCTACATCTGAAGAAGCTCCAGGTCATCGTTAAAATCATCTTAAATTTTTTAAGCTAAGTATCTTCTACATAGGTACAATTTAACTAAGCCTGCAGTCTGGAAGCAGCTTTACAAGATCTGTGTTAGGAATGTGATATCTTATTCTCATATAGTTTAAGTTAGTTATCTTGAGTCAGTGGTTCCTCATCCAAATCGTGATTTCTCTATTCCCTGGAATTCTCCATTCTGCTCAGAAACCTTTCGGCTGCTTACCAAGCAACCTTGATTGATTGGTGCAGATGTTAATGGAATAGTTAAATTCTCCACTCCAATGGGAAAAAAAAGTCATTATATAATTTATAAACACAAACATAGAACATAGTCAAACAATTAGGCAGGGTAAATGGTAAAGTGATTGGACTTACAATTCAAAACAACTAAATGTTTAGTTAAATTCTCCACTCCAATGGGAAAAAAAAGTCATTATATAATTTATAAACACAAACATAGAACATAGTTAAACAATTAGGCAGGGTAAATGGTAAAGTGATTGGACTTACAATTCAAAACAACTAAATGTTGTTCAATAGCCTAAAACAGATGAGTGAATAGCCTCTAAGCAGAAATGCTTTGCAGAATGTGTTTGTTGTAAGCATCCAGGAAGGATCTTTGTAACATATTTTAAATCCCGCATTTAAAATTCAATAATCCTAAGTATATGGCTTATCAGTCCTTGAGATGACAAATTGCGAACCTGTTTCTAAACTTCTGGCCATTCTCTTTCATCTTTTTACTTAGCTGTTGTATTGATTCTATTGTATTGTACAGTATTGTAGCTCATGATATTCAATTTAGATAAAGATTGAAATTTACAAATCACATATGTGTTAGAGTATTTTATGAGCAAAATATTTAACACTGTCTAATAAACATATGGGCAGCTATACTTTTAAAAATGTTGATTATGTACTATTTGTATAGTAACCTAAATGTAAGTATGAAGCACAAAAATAAAAACAAATATCCTCTAATCATTCATTCACCTAAAGACTAGAATATTAGAAATTTAAGTCTGCCTGCATGCCCCCTCCTGTTCTAATTATTATTCTAATAACAATAGCAATAACAATCTTACACTATTTGTATGGTACCAGTTAGTTTCATGATACCACTTTGATGGACAGACATTTCATAGATATGAATGTTAATTTTCAAGATGTTCTAAATCATAAAAATGGTTAGAACCAGAACCAGGAAAAAAGTCCAGATTTCTGACTCCCACTTTGTTGATTGATTTTTATAAATAACCGAAGCTGATGTTTCCAGTCTTTTCCACAACAGTCTTCTCATAAACTGAAACATGATTTTGGGGGCCAAGGAACAGGAGTTCATCTAGTCTCTGAATACTACAGAACTAGAAAATATTGTTTCACAAGACTCCCAGAAAAGAATATTTAAAAGTTCCTTCAGGAAGCTATTTTAGGACCTAGTAATTGCTCCATAACTACTTCCTTACTTCACTTAGTTTTTTCTGCTGAAGTCTGTACTTATTTCTTTCTCTCCCAAATGAGGAGTGATCACTATTCTCTACCTTACATTTCCTTCCTTTTGTGATAATCACCTCTGAGCTTTTTCAGGGTTACTTCACATAAATTGATTACTTGAAAAACTATTGAGGTCCTACTATGTACCTTAACGATCTCTTCTTTACACTAAAGTGAGTCTCATTTACCTGTCATTGTAAATATCCTCTAACCTTATGAACCCTTTTGGTTATTCTTTTCTGAATATTCTCTAGTATTTCCACATTTCTCATAAGTTAAGAGAAAGAAGTCCTTTTATGTTTCTGAGAGGTCTTTTGTGGCCATAGTTGTTTTTATTCTAAGCTGAGAAAGGAACTAGTGACTACCCCATCTCTGAGCTAAGATTAGAGCATTTTATATATTAAGTGTAGCATTTTCTATACTAAGTGTCCAATTGACTAAGCCAGTGGTTAATGGTCCCTTTCTAGTTTTTCCTTTTCAGTTATACTCTTGAACAACTCTACTACCCCCGACTATCCCTCTTTTAAAAATGTAATAGGCATTTAATTTGGGCTGATAGAGAGATCCAATCAAAAATCAATGATTTCAATACTTATAAATGTGTATCACTTTAAAGAGACATTTAAAGACATTCTAGCAAATTCTGGCTTATGTGCTCACACTTAGCTTTGTACATATAATATTATACTGGAAAGTTATGGCAACAACATTAACAAGAACAGCAACAACAAGACCCCCTCAAACCCACAACCTTGAAGAATTTGTCAAACAAACACTCTTAGATTTAGGGGAAAAAGAGGCTGACGAAATTCAGCCATCTGACATTCTTTCTTCCTCCTCATAATAGTGTCTGGTTTTGATGTACTTGTTAAATTAAACTATAGATTGGGTTTTTCTAGCTAGTCATACAAGGTGATGTGCCTGAGCTGAATTCAATCTTGTTTTCAGCCTTAAAAATCAGTTTTATGTGGTATTACTGTAATCAACCAGACTGTTCCTATTTTTTTTTTTTTTTTTTTTAAAACACTGTTTGGAGCATGTTGAGCTTTGGTTACAATGCTTCCTGCATTTCTAGACAGATTTTCAATTTTTCTCCACCCCCTGCTGACTGGCATCACAATAGGTTTTATTGTCAAGTGTGTTGGGGTGTCAGACTACTAATGCCGGAGCCGGAGCCTCTGGGGATCTGTTTCTGAAGACATGGGAGTTCTCCTTGAATCTAGTCCACCTCCCTTCCTGCCCACCCCCAGACTTGCAGGTGTCTGTAAAGCAAGCACTGTACAAACCTAATCAAGCAGATCATTAGTCAAGCGTCACTCTTGGTGCGAGCAAACTGAAGGTCATTGCATTTAGTAATATGGAACACTTCCTTTTAGTATTTTGGCACCCCCAAACAGAAAAATAGTAAATTGGCACCGAAGGTTATCCACTTTTTGAAGGTGTGTGGTAGCCATTCAGTTGCAAATAACAAAGAGGAACATAAAAATGAAATAGAAATGGACATACAAAAAATTTAGACTATTGGAGAAAGCTACCTGGGGAAACAACAGAAGAGAAGTCAGATGTATCTCAGTGTTTTCTTAGACACATTGTTAATTTTTAAACTTCCATCAGTACGCTGGGGCAAACCAGCAGATTGTGTTCTTAAAAAATATGGCCTATAAAATAGAGTATTGATGGAGATAGAGAATCTGGGAAGGCTTATCTCAGAGGTGGTATCTGAACAAGCCTTGGAGGGGAGGTAGAGTTTGACTATGAAGGTATAGGGCCATGAAGGGACATGGCAAGGACATTCTAGGTAAAGGAACTAGCATGTGCAGCGACATGGACTTAGACACTGGAGCACATGCAGGGAAGGAGAGCAAGAATTTTGGTTTGGGTAGAAGGTAGAATCTATGTCTGGTGGAGGTTAGAGACTGAAGTTATCTCAGGAATGACCTACACTTGATTTGGTAGGTGATAGGGAGGCACTGAAAGGTTTTATAGAGGGAGTGATATGAGCAGAACTTGGCTTCAGGAAGACTAGTGCTATGGGTCCAATGTGTTCCCCCAAAGTTCATGTGTTGGAAACTTGATCCCCACCGTAACAGTGTTAAGAGGGTGGGAAATATGATCATGGTATGGGAAAGGTGAAGCCTTTAAGAGGTGATGGGATCATGAGCACTATGTTCTCATGAGTGGATTAATCCATTCGTGGAGTAATGAGTTATCATGGGTGTGGACAGGTGGCTTTATAAGGAGAGCACATGAAAAATCTCTTGCCATCCTCGCCATGTGATTCCCGGTGTCACCACATGACTCTGTACAAAGTCATCACCCAGAAGAAGGTCCTCATCAGATGCACCCTCTCTGGGCTGTGGACGTTTGTGTCACCACAGGACTCAGTACAAAGTCATCACCCAGAAGAAGGTCCTCATCAGATGCACCCTCTCTGGGCTGTGGACGTCCCAGCCTTTGAAACTGTAAGAAATAAATTTCATTTCTTTATAAACTACCCAGCTTCAGATATTCTGTTATAAGCAACAGAAAATGGACTAATAGAACTAGGACGTTGGAGGTTTTGGCACACAGACTTATTATCTTTGTGAAGACAAGCCCCAAATTTTCAGAGACTGCTAGGGAGCTGGCATTCTTCCTTCTAGCCTTGGACACTAGAGACAAATGTCAGGGCTGGGCTGATGAGTCCTGAATGTCCGTGGTGGACACCAGACTAACTGGGTAAGAGTAACTTTCTGGTTCTGCCTAAAGTAGGAACTGGTCTTTATCTCTGGTTCTTGCATACGAAAGCAGATCTTATACTGAGGCTACTGTCAGCTGTTCACACAAAGAAGAGAACTCGACTCCTCTGTCCTCCCTGAGTTTTATCTGCTCTTTCTTAGTGTGGCCCTTCAAAAAATTTTAACTTTGGTTTTGATTTCTGATTCTACTTTGGCTGTGTTTCTTATTCATGACATTTAGGAGTCCGTGTTCTGGCTTGGACTCTGGCTCACTTGGGTACTAAGAGCCATGGCTCACTTTTGGATGATGGGTCTTTTTCCCAGGTTCAATCTTATGCATTTTATTTTTTTTCTTTTTGGTGCAGAGCTCTGGTCTCTGACAAGGAACCATCAATCATTTACAGTGTTTAGCCCTTAAAAAAATGGAAGTTTTCTTATGTGGCTTTTTCACTGATATGTTATTTATGTTAGCTTTAAATTTATCCTACCTCCATTAAAAATGCTTACTTTGACTTTTTGCATATAGCTACTTGGCATCATATAATCCCGGAGGAAAATAATTATACAGATACAAGAAATTTTAAAAGACCTTATGAATTAAATGGTGCTTATTACCATAATCTTGTAGGAAGCAGTTAAGGGTTATATGTTCACGCTCTAAGTTTATGAGTGAGAAAATTGGCAAATTACATTCTACCCCCATATACACTTTAGTCGAAATGAGAAGCACTTCGAAGAAAGGTTTATAGATTCTAGGGATGAATCCTCAGTCCTTTTGTCATCTCCTCTAGAAACTCAAGAATTTGGCATTTATCTTAGCGATGGGTGATTAAAATCCTGACTTAGATAGAATTGGTTTCTTCAAGATATGTATATTGACTATCTTATTCTTTGGGGGTTTTCCTCGGTGTTTCCACTTAAGTTACACATCTGTACCTCCTCCTTTGACCTCTCTACACTGGAAAGAAGTAAAACATCCTGCATTAGCATACCTTCCAAATCTGACAGGTAGTATTTAGCCATTGATTTATGGCTTCTGACTACATTAGTTTCCATTCCGTTCCAAAATCATGGAGACCCTGCATGCTCTGCAGATGCTCGATGTTTTTAATGGATGTGAACTTAACCATTAATGTAGCATCTCTGGTTTAATGCAGATACTTTTGTTAAATGACAATATAATTACTAGTCAT
>NW_007726791.1:79793-81106 GCF_000696425.1 Galeopterus variegatus | reverse complement strand
ATGTAGCATCTCTGGTTTAATGCAGATACTTTTGTTAAATGACAATATAATTACTAGTCATTGGCAAACCTCAGAAAGGTTGGGAGGTTCGGTTCAGTTAAACACCGGAGAGCTCAGATCTTTATCTGAAGTTTACCCCTTGACTTTGGCAAGTCCAGGCTGGAAAACTCTCAAGATCTATCTAACACGTGAGACTTCTGTCAGCAATTCTGTTGTTCTGTTTCTCAGTATCAGAACCTCTATTTTTCAGTCTTGGCTTACTGAGTCCAGTAAAATGTAACATCAAAAGATAAAGGAAAAGTCATCGCCATTAAACTGAGCTGAATAAAGGTTTCATAAGATGGGGAATACAATTGAATGAAAATTTTATGTTGGCCTACCTCCCTTTCCTAGATTCTTGTTGAAAATGTTTACTGCCAGTGCTTTTTCTAGCAGTTTCCCACTGACATCAGATTGGGGGTGGGGGAATTGCTGAAGATGACTCAGATTAATTCTATCAGAAAGCACATTTTTTCCTAGAAAAATTGTTGATGTTTAAACTTCTTTCAATACACTGGGGTAAGTCAGCGGGCTGTGTGCTTAACAAAAATAATTAAAATACTTTCAACCCTGTGTGTTTGGTGTTTAGTTTAGGAGGTATGTGACATCAGCAGTGGTTTTTCCCATTTTACATTCCTCTAGGTGACCTTTTTGTCCTTCTCTTGTCTTTTGTTTCATAAGAAGGTTTTGAAATGAGAAAGAACTTTAGTCATGTGGGTATGGCTAACATGAACTTAGAGAAGTGACTGTTGCCAACTGTTGAAGTTTGGTGATTTTTAGTTCCTGTATGAAAGCAAAACTCTAATGTTTGGCATAGAGCTGTTAGGAGCATGTATCGCTTGATCCTCTGTATGCAAATCACAGCCTTGTAATGATAATATTACATTTTGAGATGCTGGTATGATGCATACGTATAATGGTAGTTTAACAATTTTTTAAAATTAACTTAGGAACGTTGCCGTCATCTCAGAGAAGTTTTAGCCTATCTTGAATTCCAGTATTGGTGAGTCTGCGAAGTCTGTCTTGGTTAGACATCTAGTTTTAGCTCAGGGAAAATTTGCCCTGCTTTTATTTTGGGCATGATTTTTGAAGTCTTTTTAGAAAGGCATGTAGATAACAAAATAATTTTTAAAGGCAGTAGACTACCACTAAATCTCAAATATTGGTATGAACTTAGAGCCAAGTGGGATAATTTTGACCTCAGTAGAAAAGTTTAGAGGAAGTCTTTAGATAAACACAAGTATTAATCCCCTAGTATAGTGTCTAGCACATAA
>NW_007726791.1:77851-78684 GCF_000696425.1 Galeopterus variegatus | reverse complement strand
GTTCTACACACGATATTTCCAGAGGGTTGGCTTGCACAATCTACTGGGTACATAAAATCTTTATTAACTGGTAGATAAACAATAGACTCTTTCAGACCTCAAGCACTCTCTACCAGACTAGTTAATGGGGATTCTCACCACGAAGGATAGGATAAACTAGAGATCATAGGCCATTAGGGACTCATTTGTGCTATTATGATGCCTAAGCATCATCCTCTTGAGTTAGGCAATAAATTAAGGCAAGGTGAGCCTGGCTTCTTTTCTGATCGGGCATCTTTGTTTTCTGTGGCAGGCTTTAAAAGGGTATTCAGTAATGCAACTGAGGAGGGTTTTTCCATCATTTGAAAAGAGCTCATTAGACTCTGCAAATTGATGCAGTACAAACAACATGGAGAGGGTCTGGTTCCCACATAAATTAGCTCAGTTTGTGCAAGATGAAAAATGCTTTGGCCCTAACTGCCAGCACTACAAACGCAGCCCAGTTTGGAAAAA
This sequence comes from Galeopterus variegatus, assembly GCF_000696425.1. NCBI lineage: Eukaryota > Metazoa > Chordata > Mammalia > Dermoptera > Cynocephalidae > Galeopterus > Galeopterus variegatus. Next base: position 78,192 of record NW_007726791.1, on the reverse strand, counting down.
AACAAGGTGTGCCTGCCGTGCCTCTTACATCACCAGCAGTCATAAAAGTGCTGTAATTAAAACTGAGCTGACAATTTGCTTAATGATGTGCGAGGCAGAAGAGTCTACGTTGGGCCCCACGTGTGGCTGGCTGCAGTTTCTGCCATTCCAGCGGCAGCAGCGGCAAAAGTCTTCCTCACTTGAGAGAGAGGTGACTCATCCCAGAAGACAGAGGGGAGGACTGGGAAGGCAAGCCAGCCACCTTTAAATCATCAAGACCATTTTCACCATAATGAGTTTGTGTGAGTGAGAACGTATTTAAGGTGCTTTGGAACCATCCATTTATAATTAGCCAGGTGAAT
>NW_007726791.1:74532-76261 GCF_000696425.1 Galeopterus variegatus | reverse complement strand
AAATACTCTGTCTCTATGTTTGTAAACATCCAAGTCGAGGAACTGCTTCTAATAACCCTGCTCTGCAGATAAATTGCCCAAAAAGTAAGGGGATCTTCAATGCAAACGAGACCTCTACCCTATAAGGGAAGGCCTAAAAGTCATAATCAATGTTGAGTAGTATAAAGAGACAAATGGGAAGTGGTTCTTAGCACCTGGCATGCATCATCTCCTTTCCCCCAAGAAATTTCTAAAGAATTTTATAGTATTTATTTATCAAAATAAACCTCTTTTTCAGTCAGGACTACAGGAGTTCTTTTTTAGTTTCATCANATTTATCAAAATAAACCTCTTTTTCAGTCAGGACTACAGGAGTTCTTTTTTAGTTTCATCATGTAGATTCCTTAGGGACATTCATTGGACATCAAACGCTCAGGGCAGGAGGCTTTTGAGATATTAAGCACCCTCTGACCACACCCTGTACTTGGATTTCTTTGTAAAGCAGGTGGTTGAGTATAACACGAAGGCAGCTAATCTAGTTCCCTTCCATAAAACTAGGTCTAAATGGAGTTTTGTTCAACCCTAGAACTGGAATCTTATCTGCAGAGATTCAAAAACAGCTTATGCAGGGAAATCAAACAGATCCAAAAATTGCTTTACACAACCGTCGCTGGGACATTCTTCCACATCTTGAAAACAGTACCATAAGGCTAAAACTACATGTATCTAAAAAACCCAGAAATGATCCTTATTTTGATAGTTACCTTATGTAATACATTACTAAAAGTACGTGAATGAAAAAGAAAACTTCTCTTGGCAAGGTATTTGATGTGCTGTCTTCTTGAAGGCCCTTCCTGATGCGCTTACTGAGAAATGGCATCAGCACAAACGGCCTCAGTGATGCGCTTACTGAGAAATGGCATCAGCACAAACGGCCTCAGGGCGAGCCTCTCCCTGCCAATGTCCCACCCCCAAGGTACCTAATACTTAATTTAAGGAGATGATCATAAAAGAAGTGTAGGCCATGGCTTAACAGGGACACACACACACACACACACACACAGCCCGTTTGTTTCTATTAGGCTGTAGAAAGGAGAGTATTTTGAGAGGTTAATAGAAACCCATTGATNTGTGAGTGAGAACGTATTTAAGGTGCTTTGGAACCATCCATTTATAATTAGCCAGGTGAATTTAAGAAAATTAAACTATTCCCCACAATATAACTTAGACCAATTAACAGCTTAATTAGTTTACTGTAATAATATGAGGTAGGATTTCTAATTCAACCTTCTTACTTCAGAATTACTATTATTATATAAGAAAAGAATCTTTTTAAAGTTTGTGAGACATTAGGGCTTAATTGGAATGGACACAGTAATGGGAGCCCATATTTCTGGATAAACTCTTTAATCCAGATTCTGCCACAGATTCATCTCAGACCCTTGACCGGACTCTTGACCCCATCATTTCTTGATCTGTAAAATTAGGAGCCCACCTGCCACAGAGAGATAATCTAGATTTGATTCCTGATATGCACTATATGTTTGGAAAATTTGGAAACATTCTAAGTAAATCCAGCCTTTATCTAGATGCTTGATTATTGGGATAAACAATAGTACTCAACATTTCTTGAGTTATTGTTTAATAGTTTAAAGATGTATTTCCTTAAGTACCTTCATGTTAAAAAAAAGTCATTAAACAGTAAATATCAGGAGATATTTTCCTAACATGAGATGTTGAACACTTAAGC
>NW_007726791.1:72588-72805 GCF_000696425.1 Galeopterus variegatus | reverse complement strand
AGTTGTCCCTGAGTGTTTGGGTCTTCTTATCTGAAGTCTCCTGTGTCATGTAAAACCTTGAATAAGTAAATATATTACGGTTTTCTCTTGTCAACCTGTTTTTTGTTATAAGACTGCTGGCTGTGACCCTTATGATGGTAGGGGGAAGGGATCACACCTTTCCGCCTCTACAAGGCAATCTTAAATCTAACGATAAAGCTAGGCTTTACCTCTGGAA
>NW_007726791.1:69565-70529 GCF_000696425.1 Galeopterus variegatus | reverse complement strand
GCCACATTCATTTTTAATTCCATTAGTGAAATAAATGACAGCTTTTGAATTTGTCACTTTCTTGATACACAGAAATAAGAACAGTGAATTAGTCTAGAATCCAGAATAGCTGAAGAGATAAGCTTCTTTCTTTCTCTTTGGCATCCCAGAGCACAAAGTTTTAAGTAGCAATAAACGTAATAGCAATCTTCTCCAGTGTGTTGTCATAGCAGCTCTGGTGATCTGAGAATGTTCAAAGTAAAGCTGTTGTCATTATTTACCCAGTGGTGAGCTGCAGAGATGGACCACCCAGTACACACCTATCATTTCCATTCGTCCCAGCAGAAGTTGGTTTCCTCCAGGGCCCTGAAGCTAACGGTTCTGATTCAAAGGACAACACCACCAGTGTTCTGAAAACCGACCAAATTATATTTCTAGGTACATATGTTGTAATGGCTGTCAAAGAGAGACACTCCAGCAGGTTATCTGGCTTCCCCATCTCCTTCAGGTGTAATGTAGTCATTCATTTTGTTAACTCTCTCTTTGTGTTTCAACTCAGAGGGGAGACCACAAACTGAAAAATACACACTAGTCTATTTTTGCTTTCTGTTGGTCTGTTTGTGGGAGTAATTGTTTTATACTCAGTGAACCACAAATGAGCTTATATTTGTATAAGAAATTTTAAGAGAATAGAGGGGCATTATTTTTTGTATGTTAGTGGATGGGGCTCTTTATATGTGTAGGAAGATGTATGCTTGAATGCACTTGCCAAATTCTTCACAAGTAATTACATTCTAGTTCTTTTAGGGTAGTGAAGATGGGGGATAGTTTTTATTGAATTTTTTTAAATTTAGGATTATTAATAGCAGACCTACTTTGAGGCCTCCCCTATACAAGGGAGGGAATTAATTATGCAGATTAGTGCAGATTCAGCATCAATAGGGTAAATAATTTGAGTGGACTTTCTAACACAAGGTAAAATTTC
>NW_007726791.1:65329-69185 GCF_000696425.1 Galeopterus variegatus | reverse complement strand
TAAAATTTCCAAGATTCCATCTACAAAAATTCTACCAGTCACTAAACTGAAGATATTTTCTACCTCCCCAATACAACACACACACACACACACACACACACACACACACACACACACACACACACACACTGACACACCAAAGAAAATACCCAATGCATTGGCATGTAAACTTTCTGGGGCAGGCCAACTTCCACACATTAATATGATTGCAGTTTTTTTCTTTGAGAAACCATCTGCCAAGCTCAGGATACAATTTTTACGTTCCTTTAACTGTTGATGTTTTCTTTTTCAACCATTTTCTTGTAGTGGGAAAATGACAGCCCACAAGATCACCTTGCCATAGAGTACAGAGTATCTGACTGTAAACAAGGTTTCAAGAAAAATATTCTATAACTGAATTAAACCTGAATTATTGGCATAAAGCTTTCCTATGTGGTTAACCAGGGCATGTAATATTTTAAGAGCATGAAAAAAATTGCTGACTAGTCACTGATAACATGTGTAGCTTGGTAAACTGAGATAATGATAAGGGGTAATCACATTTCATGCTTTAGGGCATACCTTGATCACTTGCAGGAGTCAGAAAGGAATTTCTTCCTCCTAGCAGAACAATGTTATGCAAGAAGCTGAGTTCTTGAAGGAGTCTGGAAGTCTCTAAGGTCTTGCCTGGAGGAGGAGGTCCTGCCTGGCATGATCTGAGCTAGCTGGAGGATCCTCTGTCCCACTGCACTTTCTGAGCATGTGGGCAGATTTGTATCTTGCCCTTTGGGCTGGGAGGGCTATTTCATTGTTTCCCTGCTTTGGCTGCCTATTGGTCTTAAAAGCTGATGAACGTGGTGATGGAATACCCTGTACCACTCACACTCTTACTTTCAACCTCATGTCTGCTTGTATGAAATACTACTCTCAGAACAGAGGCCGACACAACATAGCATTTTTCCCCAGCATTTTCCCAGTTATTCTTGGATAAAAAAATAAAAAATAAATAAGAGAGTGGGGGGGGGGAGAGAGAGAGAGAGAGAGAACAGACATTGTGCTATCTTAACTGCTGATATTTTGTTTCTTTTTGAGAGTATATATATGTATTTTCTTTCATAAGTGCTGAATAGTCCCATAGATTTAATTCTTATCCCTAATTCTATCTACCTTCAACCAGCCTTTCTCAACTAGTGTTCCTTATCTAAACTACAGAACACAGGAAATTGTTTGAGTGACTATTTTCTAGATTTTCCTAGGAATGACAGGTAATTAAGATCTTTCTAAATGTGTTGGGGAGAAGTTAATTCATAGCATAAAAGGGTGCCTTATGGGGAGTTCCAAGGCTATAGCCATATAGTCCTAGGCAGGTTTTGTCCTTCTCTCCTCCTATAGTCTATTTTCCTGCCATATATTGAAGTATCAAAGCATTTAGTACTGAGGCTCCCATTTGTCCCTGGTTGAATGGGGTGTTCAGTTTAGAGTTCATCTTGCCAAAACAATGGTACATCTTCTAGTTCAAACCATTCCCTACCTGTTTGCTCTCATCAAAACTCACCTGTCTCATTTCTTGAGATACTGCTCTCTGACAGGGAGCAATGGATGCTAACAGGATTTTATCAATAAAGCCCTCAGCAGCAGGTTACTCAATGCCTAATCTAGTGACAAAAATATACGTATATATCTAGAATGCTTTTAAGAAGTAATTAAATGGTAAGAGACTTCAGTAACCTTTGAAGACTGGTAGAAAAGAAATATCATGTATTTAATCATGTTTCTGAAATACTGCCTATGCATAAGGTAGCTTTCTAGGCACTGAAATGCAGAGATAAATAGAAAGAGGCTCATGTTTCCATGTTTTTCATTGTCAAGTTAGGGAGATCAATCACAAAACGATGCAAACAGGCAGTTTGCTGACCATGAAATTTAAACTTTTCCTGAAGTCCATGAAGATTCATGGGAGCATTTAGAAGAGAAGCACTGTCACCACATCAGTCTGATGGGCTGTGTGCATGATGGCTGAGGGGGGGAGTTGTGGGAGATGTGGTAGGGGCACCTAAAACCAGAGGCATGAAGCCTACTTAGGAAAATTTTGAAATCATCTAGGTAAGAAAACAATGAGGACCTGACCAAGGCTGTGATAAAGAGGAAAGGAGAAATTGCAACAGCTGTAAATTGATTTAGGATATGGATTGATTGATGAGTGATTGGATGTGGGTATTGAAAAAGAGGAAGGAATAAAGATGACTCACGGATTTGTGCCTGGGATGGTCTAAAAGGATGGTGGAGGCATGGGTGAGAAGGGAAACCAGGAGCAACAGGGTCTGAGGAAAGAGGGTGAGTTCAGTTCTGAGGATGTTGAATTTGAACTGCTGGTATGGCCTTCAAGTAGAGATGATGGGTCACAAGAGTTATACAGTTCTGCCATTCAGAAAGGAGGTTTGTGTTAGGGACAGAGACTTGAAAATCATTGATATACGAATCCCGGGTGTTGATGAGATCCTCAAAGAAGAGTAAAAGGAGAAGAAAAAGATGTGAAGCCTATTTCTGGGGAAACACCAGAGGCAGAGGGGAACGTGCAATGCTGAGGGGTTTGGGCTTTGTAGTCAGAATATCCAGCCATAAGTGTGTCTACGGTGAGCGAGTTCTCAGCTAATAATCATGAACTCTGCCATTTCTGCAGGGTGGACACTCTGTCTTGCTCATCTTGTGTCCCAGCATCTGGTTGTCTCGTGCCCATGGTAGACGCCCAATCACACACTTCCCAGATGAAAGAGAGGGCCCTATGAGGAGACAGTGGCCACTGATGGACACACAGGAGGAAAGTGTCAAAGAGGAGGGTGTGCCACGGTGTCACATGCCATCACAGGTTAATCAAGATCAGGACTGAGAAGAATCCATCAGACCTGGCGATTAGAAGGTCATGTGTGACTGTAGGGAGAGCAATGTCAGAGGAGCAGATGGGGCAGAAGCCAGAAGGCCCTGGCTGAGGAGGCAGTGGCAGGTGCGACACGTGGTGACAGTGCATTTCAATACTTTTTTTTTTTCTCCGCTGTTTTTTTAATGAAGCTTGGCTGTGAGGGATAGAAGAGACACTTATGGCCAGTGAATGGTTAGTGCCCCTTAAATTACATCGACATTAACATCCAAAGGTGACATTTTTCATAGGTCACCTGGCTCCCACCCTTTATCCTTAGCCAGTCTGGGGTCCCTTTCAGCAACCCAGGCCTGAGCACAAGCTGGTGGCTCCCCACTTCATGTTTATGGAACCCCCAAATGCATCTGCCCTGTAACTTCCATTTGTTCATTCTGGAAGCTTTCTGGAGCCACAAGACATATCGATTGTAACTGTTGCATTTTCATGAGCCATGATGAATAAAAGAGATACATGATTCCCAGGATAGCTTTATCCCATTTTCTCTGCCTTTCTTGAAACTGTGTAAACTGCTTTGATATACACTGTCAACCACAAATGTTCTCTTGTAATCTCCAAATTGTTGATAAACGTGGAAGTGGGAACATGGTGAGGAGATATAAAATTGAATCCCAAATCCCATCCTCTGAGGAATGTTAGGAGTGCAGAAGAAAATCACCATAAAATTACGCTTATTGAAACTGATTTTTCTAAATAAATTATTTATAAAGACAAAAGCAAACGTAGTTCTATAAGCAAAACGAAACAATCTGGTTTCTTTCCCTCCTCCCTTCAACTTTTTTTTTTTTCATTTTGGAAGAAAAATAAATAAATTTAGGTCCAAAAAAGTTGTAATTTCAGTACTTAAACTTTTAAAAGCATAATGTAGACAGCTAATTTGTCAACCATAGACATTTACTTAACTATTGAAAATTTAAAAACATTGGTTTATTTGATTTAATATTA
>NW_007726791.1:63420-64393 GCF_000696425.1 Galeopterus variegatus | reverse complement strand
AAAAACTGGGTGAGAGGCTGCAGGATCTTGCAGCCGCAGTCAGGCATGATTCACACACGGATCGGATCAGGTACTTTCCATGGGCTGAGGGCGGGGGGCTGTGCTTGCCTGCTTCAAGTCCTGACACAGGTCTGGGAGCCAAATGCCTCCCGGCCCACCCATTAAGCCATAGGGTTCAGAAACCTGTTTTGGTGCGGTTTGGAAGCAGCAGAGGGTGGGATTCCTCGTGAATGGCTCACTGTCTTCCTTTGTGACCTTTGAACATTTTTTGTCTGGGCTTAAACTGGACAAACTGTTTCTCCTTAAGCCTTGAAGGGGAAGCCAAGCCTTTTCTCTTCTCGGTGGGGAAAGTAACGTTTATTTGATGAAGGCCACATTCACAGACATGTCTCCTCTGCAGAGCTGAGTGTCAGGAATGAGACCAGAATGGGGTTAGTCATTAACTGCACAAATATCGAGAATCTGTTTTGGATTAAGGATGTGGTGGGCCTGGGAATGCCAAGGTGAGAAGACAGTGTCTGCTCTGCAGGGGCTCACAGCTTAGCATAGAAAACAGAGCTGTTTGTGACCATTCATACAAGACCAACAATAGTATGTTGTAAAAGTGGCATAAGCAAGGTGCCGTAGGAGTGAGAGGAGGGGACTTGCTTAATGGGGCTCAAGGTGACATTTGAGCTGGTTCTTGAAGGATGCACAGAGCTGTGTGATCAGCGAATCAGTGACCCAGCTTTCCAGGTTTTCTGAGAAAACAGAAAGTGTCAGTAAAGCATATGGTGTGAGGAGAGGAGGTGACCAGGTGCACTTAATGGAGTCAACATCTTCAAGATTTGGATTAGCAGTTGAAAGCTAGAACAAAATGCTCTTCCTTTCTACCATCCAACATCATTCTCATGTGTTAATCCACATCACTGTGAGAAGAGCTCTTTAAGTTTAAAATCTAATGTTTCAATTTTTTCTCATTTAATCTTCAACA
>NW_007726791.1:16250-62654 GCF_000696425.1 Galeopterus variegatus | reverse complement strand
GAGAAGAGCTCTTTAAGTTTAAAATCTAATGTTTCAATTTTTTCTCATTTAATCTTCAACAGGGATCAAAAATAGCTAACCATCTTTGACCATATAATCAACTTTTTGTAGTTCAAAAGCTGTCTAATATGGTTATCCACATGGAAGAAAGTTATAGAGGGGCGTGGGGGGAAGGAGAAGTGGTGGACTAATGGGTACAAAGCTATGCTATCTACCCCAATAGAATCATCCTGCAGTATGTGCATGTATTGAAAGAACACTCTGTAACCCACAAAAATAAATATAAATAAAAATTTAAAAAAGGAAGTTATAGAATACAGAATGTAGAAATTGCTAATAAGTGTGTTTAAATTGATAAGCATAGCACTATGTCAAACTCTGACAAAAATACAAAGTGAGCTGGTCTGTACCCCAAAATGTATCATAAAGTGAATACTCAAAATAAAAAAAAACTCTCCAAGTGGGCATACAGTATTGTGTCTGTTGCATATGTATTCTCTATTGCAATTATGGAAGTGCTGGTTCGGAGGAGCTCAGAATCCCTTCTACATTGTCTTTTATTATTGGTCTTCTCGCCTGAACATAAACCACAGCTACCACAGGCAACCGACCGCATGCTAATTATTACAAGCATATTAAAAAGACCCTCGTGGTGAATGAAATGTAGCACTGGCTTTGGTTTCCAAAGCAGGCTGTGGGATCTTGTGCCTGGAAATCTTGAAGACAGGATTGATAGTCATCTGGGTGAGTGTGGTCCTGCCTGAGGCCAGGTGTTCAATGGGGTGACCCCTGAAGCTTCTTGTTACCCTGTGTTCCCAGGAGCCTTCCTTAGTCACCAAAGCTTTTGCTTGAATACTAAACCAAATTCACTCTTTTGAGCCCACTTTTCAACAATAGTTCAGAGATGGCATGAGCCAAAAATCATGCTAGTTGTGACCTTATTTTCTTGCAACTATTGACTTGTGTCCTTTATAGTGGGTGAGGAAAGGAGAAGAGAAAAGCCTTTATCCAGCTGCTTTTCTCTAATGGATCAGGAAACACCAAGGAAAGCAGCAAATCGTTACAGGGCAGAGTTGGAGCCCGTCCAAGAATTTAATTCTAATTTCTACCACTTACTTAGACTGGTGACGAATCTCTCCAAAGCCATTGTTTTCTCCTCTGTAAACTAGGGATAAAGTTAATAGTTAGTGACCCATCTACCAAGATGGTTGTAGGAATTAACTGAGATAATAAATTTAATATGTCTGGTATACAGTAAGCACTCAATAAATAGTGGCTGTAAGTGGGGAAAGCAGACCCTGCTACTACTGCTTCTAAATCTCTAATCCCCACAGTCTCTGCAGCTCTCATCCACTGTGACCATGGAAGAGCAAAAGGAAGAAGAACTTGTTCTTACGCCACCTTTAAGGAGACTGGATCCTTGGGAGGGGAACAGAGAGAAATCAGAGCTCAGAGGTGCTGGAATCGGTAGCTTCATGAAAGAAACTGGATATGGGGTACATTCTGTAAATGCTGAAGGCATTGGCGAGTGAGATATTGGAGGTGGGATTTGAACTAGGTGGTGGTTGATAGAGCCAAATATGAATAAAACTGCCAGGGCGAGTGGGAGATTGGCAGGTGTATGGGACATTGACCTTGCTATGGGACAAGAATGAAGACGCAGAGCTGGGGAATAGTGTGAAATGAAGTTTGGATAAACAGGCTCTTTTTTATTTTAATTTTAATTTTTTAAATGGACTTTGACTTCCAGAATAGTGTGTACTAGTGTGCTAGGGCTGCTGTAACAAATGACCACAAAGCAGGTGGCTTGAAACAACAGAAATCTATTCTCTCACAGTTGTGGAGCCTTAAAGTCTGAAATTGAGGTGCTGGCAGGGTTGGTTCCTTCTGAAGCCTCTAGGGAGGATCCTTCCTCTCCTCTTCCAGCTTCGGGTTGGCTCAGGAGTCCCTTGGCTTGTGGCAGCATCACTCCAATCTCTGCCTCTGTCTTCATATGGCTTTCTCTCTGCGTGTCTGTGTCCAGTTTCCCCTCTTCACTGAGCACCTGCTATATGCCAGAAATTGTATGCACTTTGTTCTCAATAGGTCCCATAATAACTCTGTGAGGCGGGCATGTTTCTTATCCACATTTTACAGAATAAGAAAATGAGTCTGTATTAGATGAAATTAATTCCTCAGGTCATAGAGCCTGAAAAGGTCAAAGCAGAGAAAGTGACCAACTCTATCTTCAAAGTCCACGGTCTTGTCACTGTGCAATTTAGATATTTTGTTGTATTTGTGTCTCTCGCGATTTCTAGCACATTGCTCCTAATAGATAGTCAGAGAATCTTTCTTTTTCTTTTTTGTGATGAGAACAGTTAAGATCTCCTCTCTTAGGAAGTTTCAAGTATACAACACATTATTAGTAACTGTAGTCACCACGCTGTACATTAGATCCTCAGAACTTACTCATCTTATCACTGAAAGTTTGTATCCTTTGACCAACACCTCCCCATTTCCTTTACTCCCAGCCCCTGGCAACTACTGTTCTACTCTGTTTCTCTAATTTCTACCACTTACTTAGACTTTTTTTTAGGTCCTATGTATAGGTGAAGTCAGGCAATGTTATCTTTCTGCATCGGTTTATTTCACTTGGCATAATATCCTCCAAATTCATCCCCATTATCACAAATGGCAGCATTTCCTTCTTTATGACTGCATAATATTTCATCGTTAACATATACCGTATTTTCTTTATCCAGTCATCTACTGATGGACACTTAGGTTGATTTCATATCTTAAATATTGTGAATAATGCTGCAATAAACACGAGAGTGCAGGTATCTCTTCAACACACTGATTTCCTTTCATATGAACCCAGAAGAGGGATTGCTGGATCATAGGTAGTTCTATTTTTTAGTTTTTTGAGGAATCTCCATGTTGTTTTCTATGATGGCTGTACTAATTACATTCCCACCAGCAGTGTACAAGAGCTTCCTCTCCTCCTCATCCTCAGAGAATATTTCTTGAATGCTATTGCGAATAATGCTGCAATAAACACGAGAGTGCAGGTATCTCTTCAACACACTGATTTCCTTTCATATGAACCCAGAAGAGGGATTGCTGGATCATAGGTAGTATATTGTGAATAATGCTGCAATAAACACGAGAGTGCAGGTATCACTTCAACACACTGATTTCCTTTCATATGAACCCAGAAGAGGGATTGCTGGATCATAGGTAGTTCTATTTTTTAGTTTTTTGAGGAATCTCCATGTTGTTTTCTATGATGGCTGTACTAATTACATTCCCACCAGCAGTGTACAAGAGCTTCCTCTCCTCCTCATCCTCAGAGAATATTTCTTGAATGAATCCCTTGAAATTCTTGAATTTGGGGTGTTTCTCCTAAATGTGGTGATCCTTCTGTCAACAAACACAGTAAGCATTAACTACAGACCTGGCCCTGTATTAGGCTCTGGGGATACAGCCATGAGCAAATAGACAACATTCTCTGTCTTGGGGAGTTTGCTGTTAAGAATTGGCTATATCTCTTTTAATGGCTTTACACTGGCCGTCTAAAGCTTGCCCTAGACTGATCCTTCACTCTCCAAGTGGCAAAGGCTCAGCTGAACAGCAGCCAGTTCCGGGACTCAGGAGCTGCACCTGGAAGACTGGTAGTTGCCAGAAGCTCTTTCTCTATCACATGAAAAGTACCTCCAAATCCACTCACCCTCTGCCTCTGCCTCCCTCTCCTTATTGCAGAACAGGACAGCTTTGTTCCCTCACACTGTCCCCTCCTGCACAGACGCCATATGTATTTGAATGGCGTTGAAATCCAAAAGCTGCAAAACTGAGTCTTTGGTGGAAAATGTGATCTTTAACAGCCCTTGGGGAAAAGGGGAGGTGGACACTGAATCCAAACCAAATCTGGCTTTTCAAAGCAATAATTTCCTTGTTAAAAGATTTTTTAAAAAAGAGAGAAAAGTTTTGAGCTTTCTAAAACTTCCCAGTCCTTTCTCTGAAATCAAATTAGACACTGTGGCCCAGCTGAACACCTAAGCTTAGTCTGGGACGTGGTGGCCAATCACAACATCTTGTGGCTTGCAGCTATTCGGCAACAGAGTGTTACACTCAGCCATGACACTTGTCACTGGGACTTATCTGACCTTTAGCTGGTAAGCTGGAATTGCTTAACATCTTGGTGCCCCAGACTAATAGCACTTTTGAGTGTAGCTTAGTTTATCACTTGACATCCCTGAAATCCATTTCTAAGGTAAAATGGAAGTCTAATTGGAAAAAAATCAATTTTTAATAAAACAAAGTCTCCAAAAATCTTGATGTCAGATTTTATTATGCCATCCGCACTCACCTGTTGACACTGGGGCTAAGCCATCTCATTGAAATAAAATGTGTATATGGCTTCTCTATTTCTGGGCTCCCTGGAAATAATAGTATGGGGAACCGTGAGGTTGCGAGAAAACAGCTCTGCAATATACTGGTTATTTCTTTTGGCCTCTACTTTATTTTTAATCTGTAAAATTGAGGCATTAAGCTAAAAAATACAGACGCTTTCTTAGAACTCACCAATTTCTGTATTAACCAAAAACTGAAGGAAGCCCTTATAAGTCTATATCTAAAGGTTCTTTTTTTTTTTTATTCCTTTTTGTCTTTTTTTACTGACGGTAACGGGATCACAACCCTCGGTGTCGCGCCCATACCGGGGACAGGCAACGGGATCGCAACCCTCTGTGTTGCGCCCGCACCGTGCTCAGCCAGTGAGCGGGAACCGGTCTCCACATGGGATCCGAACCCTCGGTGGGAGCACCACTGCGCTCCCAAGCGGCGCACTCTCCAGTGCGCCACTGGGCCGGCCCAAAGTAATTTTTTTTTTTTTTTTTTTTTTGTCTTTTTTGTGACCAGTAAGGGGATCACAGGATTCAAACCCGTGGCGGGAGTGCCGCTGCGCTCCCAAGTGCTGCACTCACCCGAGTGAGCCACAGGGCCAGCCCTATATCTAAAGGTTCTTTAGTGTAGATAATTTACATGCTATAGGAAATAGGGTTCTGTCCCACACTAAACAGTTTTCAATAAAAGCATGCCTTCTGACCTGTCATATAACACCAGTAAGTACAACGAAGTTCTCTTTAGCCTGGGAAAGCTATCCAATTAGCAGAGGACTAAGGACTAGGCTTTTGGTGGAAGGATGCCAAGGTTAGATTCTAGGTAGGACTATGTTGCTGGGGTGCAGTTGGGCCCTGGGCTTGTCAAATCCCTCCTTCATGTTTTGTAAAAATGACAGAAGACTGAGCTCTCTAAGGTCCTCCCCTAGGAGCAACTGTTGCAAATCTATGTTCTAAGCATTCCAAGGATGGCTGATTCCCTAGTCACACCATCTCATCGAGGTCGCTTTAGCTGTCGGCATAGCATTGGTGATGGTGGAGAGGGTGAGGAAGAGATTTTTCTGGCTGATAATTTAAAAGAACAAACAAGAAAATACAAGAAACAAATTCCAAACAAAAGCAGCACCGTGTATTTCCAAAGTTCTGATCAATAACTAAAACTAAAACGTTGTATACTTTCTGTCTTGAGAAACATTCTTACAGGAACCATCAGCAGCGAGTCAGGCTGTCCGGATGGAACTACCAGGGTCCCAGCACCCACAGTAGACAGTTTGGAAACATTCCAAGTTTTATCTTGTGATTAGGGCAGCATTTACCCGATAGACAGAGAAAGCTAAGACAAGACGACATTTCTGAAATACGTGCTGCTCCATATTTCAAAATAGCCTCAGAAGATTTCAAAGATGAAATGAGGTTTTAAGTACATCTACATTCAGGCTCTGGCTCCTATTAGAAACAAAACAAAACAAAAGAACAACTGGGAGTTTTGGACAAGATCCATAAAAACAATTTAAGTTTACTGAGTAAATAAATAATAGTTTAAAATTCTCTGTGGGGATAATTGAGAGATGCTTCTCTTATACTAGCTCTCCAGGGGATGCTTTTCTTGGGTCCTTTACTTCTGGATTAAAAGGTCAAATGACAATAAACTAATAATAAATTATATAGCACCGATGCCTTTTCTAAATTAGCCTTACGATAGTCTTGTGAACAGTGGAAACATGAAGCGTTTGTGTTTAATGTGGCTCTTGTTGGTAGTATGACTTCCTCTAAGCCACTATATCTGATGAGGAGACCCAAACATATAGATGTGACACTTGACCGAGTAAAGCAAGTCTAGTCCTGTGATTTGTCCTGAAAGCAGATTCTCTTACTCTGGCCCAAGAGGAAACCTGAAAAAAAAAAAAAAAAAAAGAAAAACACTTTTTTTTTTGGTGGAATAGCAAATTCATTTTGCATTTTGAAAATTACACAGATGAATGGAATAAACTCTACTACAGTTATATATGATAGTGTGTATTACAAAATTATATTGCTGTTTTCAGCTGAAGTTTCATTTAATGGAAGTACAATCATTAGAAACCAAAACAGATGTCCCTCTGAGCTGCCTAAAGAGCCACCGAAGTAAACAGAGAGAGATCTGAGCCAGGAGTGCCTTAATTTCTCTGGAAAAGGGATTCTACCCCTTACTCTATAGTATATCCTTCCCAACATTTATTTGAGTGGTTTCCTTGGAGAGGAGTGAAGGATCAAGGGTGGGCTTATGCTATGGAAAATTCCTGCCAGCTCTCTGACCTTTGGACCGCAGGCATCAGCCATTAATTCTCCTGTTAACCTAATTCCTTTTAGGATTTGGGTGGGATATTTCCCACATGGTCCCTGATATATGACATGTCACTAGCTTGTGAGGGTACTTCGCAGGGAACCCAGGACATAGACACATTGCCAATAGTAAATAGAGAGTTTTCATGGTGAAACACATGAACAGAAAAGTTGGCTGTAAATAAATGCCTCTAAAAAGAAAGACTATAAGAGAAGTTATTCGATTTAAGTGAGTGAATGTAAAAAACTTGACAAACAAAGCAGAACAGGAGCAATAAGATAATTCACCCTCCCAATCTTATAATAAATTGTGTTAAACCATGTATATAGCCACGGGAGTTTTGATTTTATTTCTTTTACAGCCTGCCTTTTATCTCCTGGATAGTAAGTACTAGGAGGAAATAAAATCAACTTTCTCTTTTCTCTTCCACGATGGTGCTTTGTTCTCTTGGGTGTTTGGGCTTCTGTACATGCACAAGGCTTAATTTTCAATAGAGCAGTCAGGGTTTGCAAAGCAAAGGAATTTCCATCGCTGCTAAATCACTGCTAACATGGCTGGACCATTTGTTTGTTGTAAAAGGGGGGAAAACACACTGGTTATGACAGAAGTGGCTGTTTCCAGCCCATCAAAACAGGAAGATTGCAGCTGCTGGCAATGACTGAATTCAGGGGACTCAGGACATCTCAGTGTCATTTAATTATCTCAAGACCCAAGTCACTTATTCTGCTATATTCTGTGCTTCTCCACATGGGGACTTCCTCTGGGTCTTGGCTAACGCACAGGAATTTGATGTTTAGAAAGTCACTTTCCTGTCCTTATAAACAATTCCACCATAATAACCTGGCTTCTGGCACCAGAGGTTCATTTAAATTTTGCTCAGCTTGGTTTACAATTAAGATTTAATTAGTAAACTCATTACAAAGACAGGAAATCTCTGACTTTCCCCTAATTCTCTTTTGGGCCTTAGCAAGGACCCAGCCTGTCCCTTTGGCTTTTAGACATTTGCAGAAAGTTTTCTCCAAACATTGTTATTTATGTTACTGAAGTCCAAGATAAAATACTGTTCTTTGCTTTTGAAAATGGATGGAAGTAACCTAGTTACTTAGAATTTAGGGTTTCAAGCTCTCTATTTAGAAAATATGCCCTGTTTGTATTTTTAAACTTTCTAGACTCTGAGAGTCTGTTTGGATCCTCCCAACTTTTCTCAAACAGCAGAAATGGGGACTGAGGTTGGGAGATGGAGGAGGAATGCTAATGGGGACAAGAAGCATGAGATAGGGATATGTCATCACATGGTGACACCCTCAAAATGACTCATAAAACACTGGGCTATTTCTCTGTTACTCATAGAAGGAATGACAGAACTCTGTGTAGGAACAGCAGGAAAGCATTTGCCAAAGAGTTCAGAAGAAGGAGAGGTACAATAAATGCACACTCAGCTGAGAAAGAGCTTTGTAATTTTGGAAGCCCATGACTAAAACATTTTCACTGGTAATATTTGTATTGGACAAAAGCTAGATAAATTCATCCCAAGAAAATGAAGTCCCTTAGAAAAATGATCAGAGCTTAAGTGTCATTGATGTGCTGGATACAAGAAGAGTCACATTAACACATTTACTTTTACCACACCATGATGATTATAGGGCATTTAAAAGAGAAATTTCCTTTTCCTTTCAGATTTCTTCTACTTTATGTCAGCTTGTATTCTGCACAAAGCTGAAGCCCTTTGTGTGATCTTTGGTCCTGAAGGAATGTCTTATATGGTTAGGTGAGAGTAACTCCTTTTCCGAAACTCAGTCTTTTAAAAGTTGCCATTAGTAATAACTGTAAGTTGACTCTGATTTTAGATACATATTTGAGGTGAAGAATTAAATATATATATTTTTTATCAATTCAACTGTTACAAGGAGGCCTTATTCTCTCATGATTTCACTATGTTTTTGGTCTAACAGAGGAAGAAAATATGGATCAGAAAGGTTAAGTGACTTTCCTGAAGTCACACAGCAAACTTGGGGGGAAGGCAGAAATTGTTTGTTTGTTTTAATTATGTGCACAGCTCTGGGCAAACTCAAAGGGAGAAGCTGTTAATAGCTGTAAAAATCAAGCCCATGATCCTTAATGGGTGTTTCTCTTGGGCAGTCTCTGCACTTGATGATCTTGACAGCTTTTATGAGGCTTTGGAATGTGTCAATAGATAACACTGTGACCCTAACGATGGAGCAAACCAAACCCTTTCCTCTGGAAAGCCTCATCCAATGTGCTGCTGGAAATTTTCAGTCACAAGAGGAAATTCAAACTTTGCTTTCAAAATGGCTCAGAAGAGTTTGGAGAACACCAGACTCCAAAGCATACTGGCCAAATTAAAGAGAAGAGTGTAAAGCAACTGGATAGCTCACTTGCATAGTTTCTCCTAATCCAGAAGCTAAAATGTAGTCTTCTCCTGTGTCCTTGGCTCTAGGTTTGGAAGAGTCGAGAATCGGTGTGAAAGACCTCGGCTGACATAGCAAGATTCCAGTTCTCGCTTGACATGGAGTGCCAGACCTGCGGTCCTCACATGGTTCAAGGGACAGTGTTGATCAAGAAGGGACTATGCAGATGGTCAGTGTCGTCCTTCAGCAAAAGGAAGGAGCAGGGAATTCTAAGATCACAATTGAAGGAAAGAACGAAAGCAGGAATAATGAGGGCACAAAGGACTATAAAACTCCCAGGAAAACTTCAGTAGTCACTGGTCCCCAGAGGTTACTGTTTTCCATTGAGGTTTCATTTAATGGAATTGTAACCCTTAGGAACAACAGATGTCCCTCTGAGCTGCCTAAAGAGCAGCTGAAGTAAACAGAAAGAAAGTAATCAGGAGTGTCCTGATTTCTTTGAATAAGGAATTCTACTTGGGAAGGTCTATTTAAAATTTTTTTGGGGGGGGTGGGGGAGTGGCTCTCACTGTTATCAGAGGCATAAGAACCAAATGCAAAGTGCCCTGACTAAATCCTAGCTGCAGAATAACAGCTATAAAAAACAACAAAAACATTCCTGGTACAACCGGGGATGTTTAAATATTAACTAGATATTTTAATACATTCTATTACAGAAATATAAATTTTCCTGGGTGTGATTATATTATTACAGTTAAGTAGGAGACTATCCTTATTGATAGGCAATGCACCCTCAATTTGGGTTGAAGTGCTGTGATGTCTGAAACTTAGAAAAGAGTGTGTGTGGGTGTGTGTTTGTGTACATGTACACACATATTCATATGTGTACATATGTGTGTGTCCACATGCACATATTTAGGCAGAGGATAGTTGAAAGAATGAAATCACCAGGCTTCTAGATGGAAAATTGTTTAATTCCCTGGCCATTTAACAATAAAATAGATTAAATACGCTCAGCCCTTCCCCAAGGGCTCTATGTGTGTAATATACATTCTCACGTCCCCGTTTCTCTAAGTCATAGATAAAGCTGTCTATGTTTCCATGACACCTGTACTATTGCAGTTGGATCCCAACAGTCTGATGTCAGAGTTTTGCTTTTAACTACTATATCATACTTTCTATTTTTATACATACAGGTGATTAAAGAGTAAATGTTATGTTGATCGAATCAAATTCTAGAATTTACCATAGTCAGAAATCCCAATTCTGAACCAGGGAGGGGACCTGTGTTTAGATGTGATTGAGGAAATGAAAGGGGACTTACATTTAGAACAGAGTATGGTTCCTTTAGGAGTAAGGCTCCAGCAGCTTCCAGCAGAAGAAGTTCATGTCTCCGAGGACATGAACTAGTATTAAAAGTGCTCTGTCAAAACGTACATCCCAGATCAAGTCAGTGGGCATTGTTTTTGTAATATCCATTGTTTCTGTGTGTTGAGAGAGAGAGGAGAGTGATGGCTAAGCTGGAAAAATGTTCAAAAATTTGTAAGAATAATTTATTTGTGTTAACTGCTGAAAACTCTGCTGGCAGCCCTGGAGGACACTCCTCCCCTCTCCCCTTCGAGCATGCCCAGTACATGGTTTACGTAAACTGGAAGAGCTTTGTTTCTAAGTTGTGTCCAGATTTGTACCATTGTACTGACGTCCTTTGTCTTCTCTTATGTCCAGACACACAAATCCCTCAACTCTTGACCTCTTTCTTTTCTCTTCTTCTCGACGTTTTAAGTAGAGCCTTAGGAAGCTTTGCTACTCTTTTTCTTTTGGTTGAGCCCCAGAATCAGGAACTGCTCAAACACTGAGACTCATAGTCAAACTCAACATTCTAGACTCTGATCAAAATTTGTGTCCTCTCAGCTACCATCTCATTGAGCATTTCTGGTTGTGTGGTCTGTTTTCAGTGTCAGCTTCTACAGGTGCATTCCTCAGCATCCAGTACAAAGCCAGGCACACCGTGGATCCTCTCACAGTATGTTTTACCTGAACTGTGGTTTTCAAGTAGTGCATTCAAATAAAGACCCAATATGAACAATGAATACTTTGTAGGTTTGCAGTTCTGTATCTGCTTTGATGCTCGTAACAATTCAATTAGGTATAAATGCTGTTACTCCGTTTTGCAGATTTTGATTCTGCCTTGTTTTTACAGATTTTTGGGGGAGCTATGACACTTTATGATAGTTACACTATCCTGAAATCTGTTACTTATCTAATTAAAATATTATCAGTGACTTTGTTATTCAGTTAATCAAATATTTATCTAATATTCTTTATGAATGTGATATAAACTACTGTAAAGGATATAAAAGTAAAAATGAAACAGTTTCTGCCTTCAAGGAGCTTATGAAATAGTTAGAAAGACAACACATATCATCTTTAAAAAATTATGAATAGAACAAGGTGTATAAGACAAGTGACAAGTATGTGATACACTTTTAACAATTTTTGGAATCACCTACTATTTTCCAGGCACTATTCTAAGTGCTAGGAACTCAAGAGAGAACAAAAGAGACAAAAATCCTGCCCTCTTAGAACTAACATTTTATAGGGGAAGAAAGACAATAAACAAGATCAGTAACTAAAACATATAGTAGGTTAGTGAAAAGTACTTAAAAAGAAAAAACAAAGACGGAGCGGACAGTATCTGCTGAGTTTGCAGGGATCAAAATTTAAGCAGGATTTCCTAGACAAGCCTCAGTAAGTGTTGGGTCATTGGAGGAAAGACCTGAAGGAAGTGAAGAGCTGGTTAAGCAGCAACCCCAGGGAACAGCATTTAAAAAAGAAAAAACAAAGCAGGAGCGGACAGTATCTGCTGAGTTTGCAGGGATCAAAATTTAAGCAGGATTTCCTAGACAAGCCTCAGTAAGTGTTGGGTCACTGGAGGAAAGACCTGAAGGAAGTGAAGAGCTGGTTAAGCAGCAACCCCAGGGAACAGCATTTCAGGCAGAAGGAACAGCCAGTGCAAAGGCCATGGGGAGCTCTTCACTGTGTTGAGAAGAAGACGGAGGCCGGTGTGGCTGGAGTGGGTGAGGGAGGGAGGGAATAGGAGGAGGAGAAATTGGAGAAGTTACTGGGAACCAGGCCCTGCAGGGCCTCATCAATCATGGCAGGAATTTTGGATTTTACTCTGAGTGAGCTGAGGAGTCACTAGATGGTTCTGAGCAGGGCAGTAACATGCCACGGCTTGGAAGGTGGCAAGGGTAGAACAGGGGATCATTCAGAAGAAATAGTGAGGGCTTGGAGCAGGGTGGGGGTGTGGAGTCGAGGACAGGTGGGCTGGTCGACTTGCATGGAATTGAAGCAGGTGTGAGAGAAAGAGAGGAGTGCATGCCTATGCCAAGTGTTGGGGTCTGAGTAATTGTAAAAATGGGCTTGCTGTTAGCTGGGGAAGAAAGACTGCTGAAGGAACACGTCTGGGGGAAGAGAGCAACAGCTCACTTTTGGACGTGATAGGTTTGAAATACCTATTAGACTTATAAGGGGAAATATCAACTAGGATGTCGGATTTATGAGTCTGGATTCATAGGAGAGATCCAGACTGGAGGTATAAAGTTGGAGTCACCAGAACATAGATGGTGTCTGAAGTCATAAAACTCAGTGTGTTCACCCAGCAAATGTATGTAAATAGATAAGAGGAAAAGTACTGGGGTATTCATTCCACCAGTTAGAGGTTGGGAAAATAAGAAAAACAAACAAACAAACAAACAAACAATAAAGGAGGTTAGGAAGCAAGGTGAAACATGCATATTTGGCTGCCAAGTGAAGAAGTTTGTTTCAAGAGGAGAGGGATCAGCTGTACCAGCTGCTACTGACAGGTCAAAAAGAGTGAATTCATGATCAGGGTTAGCAATGTGGACGTCACTGGCGACCCTGATAAAGTGGTTTTGGTGGAGGGTGATGGGTGAAAACACGTTTGCAGTAATTCAAGAGGAAAAGAACGGAGACAATTGTAAGCAGTGAGCACAGAATTTCATAGACTTTTACTGCAAAGAGAAAGCTAGAAATGGACAGGTAGAAGTGGAGTCAAAAGCAGTTTTATGTTGTTACTGTTTGGCTTTGTTAAGGTGAGAGAAATAGCATGTTTGCATGCTGATTTAATAATCCAGGAAATGTTAGTGATTTGGGGAAGAGAGGAGAGATTAGTGAGAGAAATAGCGTGTTTGCATGCTGATTTAATAATCCAGGAAATGTTAGTGATTTGGGGAAGAGAGGAGAGATTTGATGAAGCAACGCCCTTGAGTAGTGAGAAACTGAAATCCAGTGCCCAGCTGAAGGGTGTACCTTGGTGAGGAGCATGAAGACAAGTGTCCACAGGTGAGAGGTAGAATAGAGGGGAGCAGGTACAGATCAGTGGGTACATGTTGTGAGAGTCCGTGCAGGTGGCAGCATTAAGGGCACATTAAATGTTAGTGATCATTGATTTTAAAGCAGTGGAAGAACAGTTAGCTTAGCCATGCTTTTTAGCTGTGCTCAGTTGTGTGGTGCAATGGTGGGAGAGTTGGGTTTATCCAGGTTTGGGATTTTGCCAAGTGAGCATGAGGCTAGGGAGGTAAGGAAGGGATTGAGGGGGTGATTTTAATGAGTGACTGTGGAATGAAGGTGGGTGAGGAAGGAAGTTAGTGCATGAAGGGTGAAGGAACATAAATGGGTAATAGAAGCAATAACATGAAGGTCCCAGTGGGACTCAAAGTTTGTTCGAATTGCAGTATTAGAAGGGATGGATTGGAAAGAGAGAGAATGGTGGTTACAGAATGGGCCGGTTGACATTAAAATCCCTGTGAAGGGATCTCAGTCTCGGGTGATGTCATACTGAAGGGTGTGCCCATGGTTAAAGGGATGGGGAGGACCAGGTGACAGGAGTGGATGAGTGCAAGGAATGCAAAGCAGGAAGACTGTCCAGCCACATGGCTGCTGGAATTGCTATGGATGCCACCAGCTGTTTGCTGGAGACAGTGGTTCTAATCAGAAGGTGGAATCTTTAAGGAACCAGGGTAGTGGTTGGGGGTAGGAAGCAGGATTGAATAGTTGACTGCAACAAAGAGGAGAAATTGGTGGTAGAATTCAATAATGTAGGATTCAAAGCTGACATTTTTAGATAAGAATGCAGGAGAATGGGCTAGAAACAGCACTGAAGAGGGGGAGGAGGGTGGCATACCCCATCTCCAGGCCCAGGGTTAAAGTGAGCAGGTGGCCCTCAGCAAGTCTCCAGGGTCACCAGCCTCCTGGTAGAGCAGGGACTTGGAGACATACAGGAGTTTGTGGATGGTTGAACTTGAGTACCAGGAGGCACAGGGACAGGGTTTCCAAAGACAGGGAGTAGAGACAGATGGGCTTAGAGAAGGCCAGCACAAGCTGGGTGGCAATTAGAGTCTGGGGATAAAGGATGGCTTGGGAGTTCTGAGCTTGGGCATGACCTGGGGTCAAGGGTGTGGTAAAGTTAGTCCTGATGGTCCTGAGTCAGACAGCGGGAGAGAGAAGGGACAGAGGGAAGGGAGCGTAAAGGGAGAGTTTCCAGGAGTATGGAGCATTCTCAGGTTCCCACTGGACTCCCCTCCATTCCTTCAGGTGGAGGTGGGGAGTCCTGAAGACAGATCTAGCCTTACTCCTGGCTCGGGAGCTCCCTCCTGACACCTGCCAGCAGTGGTCTCCTTGGTGATCCTGTGTTCTTAGCTGCCAGCCAAATGCTTGCTCCTTCCTAACGTGTGCGTTTATGGGCCTGCCATAGGTCAATCATTCCTTCAGCTCTGAGCTTGCACCAGGCTGCAAGGTGCAGCTGGGTGCTGGATGTGCTAAAATGAAGAAGATGAGCTAACCCCAGTCCAGTTCCCACCATTATCTTCACAGATGGCCCAGAATGGGTTTTTCACCTTTTCTTGACAAGTACTGCTTAGATGTCATCTTACACACAAACTCCCAACCCAGCTCCAACTTTCGAAAGAATTGTATGTATTCATTAAACACACAGAATCTTTTGCCCCATTGAACTCCAGAGCTGAATTATCTGACCTGACAGATTGGAGACAGCAGTGGGGCGTGTGGGGGGGGGTGTCACCTTTTTCTCTTACCTTGTCAAGGGTGTTACCTCCAAAGTTTGTCCCTAGAAAACCAAGTTCCCAGAGACAAGAGGACTATTCTTTGTTTAAGGATTGGTAAGTGGCTGAATCCTCATGAGCTTTTGAAATCCATTTGCAGGAAGTAATCATTCATTTCCTTATTTTTATTATTGAAGGCAAATAAAATTGAACATGCAGTAATGAGAGCAGTGCTTTGTCAAACAAATGATAATAAGAAATAGTAAACTAATTTATTTAATAATATGGTGGATGGCTTTAGTTACATCACGTATATTCTTCAAAAGCAACATCACTATTTCTAGGAGCCTCTTTGAACTATTGAATAGAGTCATCAAGTTCCCATTAAGATTTTGGGATTCAAAGTCCCCAGCTTGGGAGTCCCTGTGGTATAATTAAGATGCATAAATTAAATGCCCCCAGGTTGTCTTTCATTACCAAAGAACAGATCATCAGATTCTTTAGTTGCCTAAAGAAGCAGGGGTGTGTGTATTTGGAAGGGAAAAGTACATCACGAGAACAGTCATTAAGTGTAGGTTTAAGGGTTATAGCTACTGAGATTGGAGCCCCAAGTGGAGATCGAATCCTAAAAGGGCAGGAGATAAACAGCAGTTTTCACCCACTTTATTATATGTTGCTTAGTAACAGCTTTTTATGTGTAGGCTTGAAAACCAACAAAGACATTAACAGGAAAAAACTATAGCTCTGTTGCTTAATTTCTCTCTGATCGTCACCGAAGTCAATAGTTTGTACTTCATGCTGGCCAGTTAGCCCAGTTGGTAGGAGTTGGTGCTGATAGCACCAAGGTCCAGGGTTCAATCCCTGTATGGGCCAGCTGCCAAAAATGAAAATAAAGAATAAAAAATAAAATAAAATAAACAGAATATATAGTTAAAAAAATAATTTGTACTTCCTTGCGACCCACCATGAATTTGAATATCTAAGAAGTATGGTTAGAGCCATAAAGATCAACCTGATTCCGTGTGCATGTTTTTGGAAAAGCATTAATCCAAGGAGAATTTCCTAACTTGGGTTAGGTACTGGGTGGGCAATTCTGTCATATGAGAATATTTAGTTTGAAGACAGTTTGGAGAAGCATTTATCATGTTTTTGGAAAAGCATTAATCCAAGGAGAATTTCCTAACTTGGGTTAGGTATTGGGTGGGCAATTCTGTCATATGAGAATATTTAGTTTGAAGACAGTTTGGAGAAGCATTTATTCTTTTTTAGAACAGTTTTATTGAGATATAATTGGTGAATTAACAAATCTGCACATGCTTAATGTATACAATTTGGTGAGTTTGGACATACAAGAGTACTTCAAAAAGTTTGTGGAAAGGTGAGTATTATCTTCCAATTTTATTTTTCCATGAACTTTTTTGAAGTACCCTTGTATGCATACACCTGTGATACTATCTCCACAATCAAGGGCATAAACATATCCATCATTTCTAAAAGTGTCCTTGTGTCCCACTTTACATTTAAAATTTTTTTATTATTTTAATTTTTTGTGTTAAGAATGCCTGACATGAGATCTACCTTCTTCACAATTTTTTTTAGTGCACGATACCATATGTTTAGCTACAGGCATACTGCATTGTACAGCAGATCTCTAGAACTAGTTAATCTTGCATAACTGAAACTTTATGCTCATTTAGCAACTCCCATTTCCCCCAGCCCCTAGCCTTTGACAATTACCATTCTACTTTCTGCTTCTATGAGTCTGGCTATTTTAAATACCTCATATAAGTGGAACCACACAATATTTGTCTTTCTGAGATTGGCTTTCACTTAGCATGATATCTTCCAGGTTCACCCATGCTGTCACACGTGGTAGAATTTCCTTCTTTTTTAAGGCTGAATAATATTCCATCATGTGTATATAACACATTTTCTTCATCCATCCATCAGTGGACATTTTTATTGTTTCCATATCTTGGCTACAATGAACATGGGAGGGCAGGTGTCATCTTGAGATCCTGATTTCAATGCTTTTGGACATGGGCCTGCAAGTGGAATTCCTGGATCAGATAGTAATTCTACATTTCGTTTTTTGAGGAACCTCCCTGTTCACTATTTTACATTCCCACGCACAGTGCATAAGCGTTCCAATTTCTTCACTTTTCCACCAACACTTGATATTTTTTAGAAAAGCATTTACTCTTTATGCAAAATCTCTAATTTGGAAAAAGTGAAAAAATATTGTTTCCTGACACAAAGAACACAAGATAAATCTTGAGAAAATTGACTTGGCCTGAAGAAGTGATTCTCCCCCTTGAGCACAAAGTCCCAATAGAGCAGAGAATCAGAATTTCGGCAGAGGAAAAGTAGATTTTTATCTTTATGGGAAAAGGGTAGGAGATTAAAAAAAAAAAAGCAGAGCAAAATGGTCTTAGGCATAACAAAGTTTTTCAACATAATATTTAAGAATCTGTTTAAAAAAATAGTAGTAGCCTGTCTTTCTTACTAGCAGGATGCAGCAGGAGCAGGCCAGGCTATACTTGAAAGATCACAATATCTAAGTCTGAGCATTTTCTGAGAGTAGAATAAGTCATTACAACTGACGTACTTCGTCAGCAGCTTGGAAGCCACTGAACTCTTTTGAATCACAAGATTTGATTCATGGCCTAGCTGGGGAAAAGTTTTTTAAATAAGGAACATTTCTGTCTCTTCCTTGAATTCTTGCAGTACTCCCCAGAGACTCGTGTGTTTAACTTTAAGTGAAACTTCTCATTTTTTGAATTGCACATGCTTGTGTCATAGAAAGTTCTGGAAAGAACTTCACCAGGTCAATAAGTCATTACAACTGACGTACTTTGTCAGCAGCTTGGAAGCCACTGAACTCTTTTGAATCACAAGATTTGATTCATGGCCTAGCTGGGGAAAAGTTTTTCAAATAAGGAACATTTCTGTCTCTTCCTTGAATTCTTGCAGTACTCCCCAGAGACTCGTGTGTTTAACCTTAAGTGAAACTCCTCATTTTTTGAATTGCACATGCTTGTGTCATAGAAAGTTCTGGAAAGAACTTCACCAGGTCTCAAGTCTACACACGTCTAGGCTTGGCCCGTGAGAGAGCTGTCTTTGTTTCATCCCTTTGCCTATTTGCTTGACTTTACATTTTGCTCTTGGGAACAGAAAGGGTGAACTTCCAAAAACAGCTTCGCAGTTCAATCGTTATCAGCATTTAAGGCATGTCAAATGAAATTTCTTTGTTAAGTGAAATTCTCCTGAGACTGATTATTAATAACTATATGAACATGCAGTTTGATGTGACTCTTGGTTAAGGATGAATAAGATTTGTTGCAAGGAAAAAGAAATCACCATCTCAAATATTGGGTTGTGGTGGGGGAAAAACTGCATTTCTTAAAAACGGGGAATAATAGCACTAGTCAAGAAAAACACCTTCATGCCTGGAGTTCCTCAGCAAGCAAAGGATGCCAGCGGCCTCCTGATGTCTTTTGTCTCTCCATCCACTCCCGTGACCAGCGTCTCATTTCCTACCCTTGGCTTGTCCTCTTTTACTAGTCCCAGATCCATCAGCCACATTGTAGTTGGCTCATGGAGAACAAACAGATCTGACAGTTTCCTTCCTCAAAGTAAACAGTCCTGGTACTTTGACACAGTTCAAAGGGCTTATCACCTCAATGTGGCCATTCTTTTTAGGTGGGTGAGTAGGGCCAGCTCCAACTTCTAATTACTGATATTCCTAATTTTTACTAGTGGTAAAATACTGTATAATTATTCAACCAGCAGCCAGGTTTCACAGCCCTCATATTTTCCTCTTTTTTTTTTTCTGTTGACTGCAGTATTGCTAATCCCTCATTTAATTTTGTTGCCATTTGCAAATACAGCAGCGCACCATTCATGAAATGGGTGGCCCTGTTTATGCCACTTCTGTGCTAGATTTCTCTCTGCTTTAACGCTGGATAAATTACTCCTAATCCGGTCAACATGGTGTTTTTGTTGGCCTTTCCCTTCTGTCATCCTCCTAGTTACCATTATGTTGGTTTGCTGGAGGAAGGATCATGACAAGCAGGGGCCTTCCCTGGCGGATGGAACACTGAGGTGTATGATGTCATGCCAAGAGCTCAGAAAGGACTTGCTCTGGGAAAACAATGTCCTCCCATCCAGCAGGATTCCACGACTGCCAGAATGAGGACGAGTTCTCATGCTCTGCAGAAGACAAGCCATTCATATTTCCTATTGTTTCTTCAGGCACTTGCTTCCTTCTGTTTGTTCCAGTTTTAATAAACCAATGAGTCATGCTACTTACTTCTGAGTCCAAGTGACTTCCCTCCTCAGGTTTATTCCAGAACCAGCCCCATCAGAGATCCGAGCAGTCACTGCGGAAGGACTTTGGGGATTTGCTTCTATAGGCTGGGCTTTGTTTTATAATTTCCTACAGAAAAGTGTCTTAAGGAAAGGCCTTAAGGATCTTTTTACTTCCTTGATAACAAACTCCTCAGAACTACTGAGCCAGATTCCCCCCATTGCTTCAGGACTCCAAGCATCATGTCTGGGGTATCACTAACTGATTATTAGTTTATACCGCTGGGGGGATTTTCCTAACACAACATCCATTATTTAAAATGGCCCTGCAACATCCTTTACCTATGTGCTATAAATACCAGGGGCTCAGAGGGTGGTCTTTAAGAAGCTTCTGTAGGGAGCTTGACTCCTAGGGACCTGGGTAACTCCCCGGAAGCTTCCATTGTTGGGCGGCAGCAGGGTTTGCACAAAGGACCAGATTGGCCAAGGGGTTCCCAGACATCAGCACAGCTGGGGCCACAGGAAGGGGAGCTGGCTCATGCCAACCAGCTGGCAGAGACCTCAGCTGTCCCGGCTTATTGTTTTGTGAGGAGAGATTCTTCCACAGAAGGCAGCAGATGGAAGGAAATGAAAAAATGGACGTTTTAGAGGCCCTATGTCCTGTACGAATAGGAGATATATTTCACTTTTGTAAAGGCATTTTTCCCCCCTAAGGGTACAAAGGATTTACCCAAGTTTATGTGCTCTTCTTTTAAAGTCCTCAGAACCACTCTCCTGACCACCATTATTAATCCATCCATTATGGCATGGTCCTACAATCTAATCACCTCTTCAAGTCCCTGCCTTTCAATGACCATAAAAGGATTTCGACCTTCAAAAGTTACAGGGGAAATTAAGCTTCTAATATATGAGTTTGGGGGACACAATTCAATCTTGCACAAGTCTTGCACAGAGCAAGACTGACTTTCTCTCTCCACCCAAAACACATTCCAACTGCTTCTATGGTACTCTCTGCGTAGGTTAGTATGTATTCAAAGGATGAAAAGTAACTTTAGTACTACATACACACAAAAAACAGAGTGACACATCCGCTATTAACAAATGACCTGATGAACTCTGAAGATGAAATTTTTGCTGTCATTTGGTTGTAGCATGGCACTATGGAGTCAGATGGTTCTGGGACTGAATCATGACTTTCTCACTGTTAGCTGTGTAACCCTGGGTAAGGTACTTAGCTTGTTTGGATCTTCTTAACTTGTGGGGTTGCTAAAATAATTACAGAGAATTCAACAAATGTGCTTGTTCAACAGACATTTATTGAATGCTTACAATGTGCCAGGTACATTCTAAACATTAAAGATGGACAGATGAATTGCCTACCCCCAAAGAGTCTGCATTCTACAGGAGCAACTGAGGTGGGCCAGGTACCAGTGCCTGACACATCGTAGTTACCTAACCAATGTTCTCATCTCATGACTACACTTCCTGAATGTTCATTTCTAAGAGAGGGCTGACAATGTCATGCTGTACTTCACTGGTGGAGATGGCTCTAACTTCTAGACTGCTATTGTCCATTACAGTAGCCACTAGCCACATGTGGCTTTACAGCCTGCGAAAAGTGGCTAGTATGATTGAAAAACTGACTTTTTAATTGCATTTGATTTTATTTAATTTAAATTCAGATTTAGAATCTAAAGCAGTGTAAAGTATTTTTATGGTAAATACACCATTTTTGTTTTGGTAGCACTGACTTGTATTTGAACCATTAGAAATTTAGTTTCTGTATTGATAAGCACTATAAGTATAAAATTTTGAAGAATTAGTATGAAAAAGAATATAAAATATCTCGATAATCTTTTATATGGACTACATGTTGAAATAATAATATTTTGGATATATTGGGTTAAATAAAGTATATTATTGACATTAATTTCTATAGCTTTTAGAAAATGTAGAATTGCATATAGGGATCACTTTATATTTTTATTGAACAGCGCTGCTATAGACTGTGCTGAAAATGTTTCTTTCCTCGGATTAGCATTGTCTTTTAGGGTGTGTTTATATGTGAGGTAGAAAAGCCATGTGACTAGGGGTCACACCAGTAGTTGCTTCAAATACTTTGAAGCACTTGTGAGATAACCAGCTTTGTCTGATGCCTTTTGTTAGTGAAGTTGAAATAAACGATATCTTAATTACATACAGAACCTCTCTTACCAACATTCTTTGAAATGACACAGAGGAACAAAAAGAAACAATGGGAAACAACAAGATCACAGTGTCAAAAAGTGAAAAGGAAGAATTACAAGATCATCAATGTTTTAATGATAATGGTTGGACTGGAGATGTTGGAGGAGGTGACAAACGAGCTCTGTCTTTTCCTGTGGGACAGTTGGTTGAGACTGCATTCTAATTGATTCTCTGTGTTCCAGATACTGGCTAGAAATTAATACCTTTCTTTTGTGACCTTTATATTTTATACATAGAAAATTATTTCTTCATCAATTAAAAAAACAAAGTTGACATATGCATTAGTCCCCATATCTAATTTATCAAGGTGTTGACAATAAGCATCCAATTAATTATTTATACATTAAGAAAGCTTAAGAAACTCTATACACAAGTTTATGTCTTTTCATATGGTATCCCTACCCAGGAATGGGAGGAAGAAATGAGCCCATGGTTTGTGTGCATTGAGACCTTAAGCAGTAGGTGCTTCTGAAAGACTCACCTGGGCAGGGAATAGGTGCACGATGCCCCCTTTGTTTTTGATGCACAGACAGAGCCTGGTGAGGAGAAAGAGGATTAAAACCCAAGTTTTTGATGGAACTTTGAAATTCTGAGAATTTAACTTCCTAACTAAAATAAGTGTTTTTACTTCCTTGCCGAAGTCTCTATCCTAAGGTAATAGTATATGTGATATGCTATATTTATAGTCTATCCATTCTATATATAACTATAGTAACAGTATATCACGGGTTATGGCCACGATCAGAAAGAATTAGTCTGGCTGAATTGATTTAGTTTTTCTAAATGGTCTTTAGCCCACTCAGTGTGATGCCTACACCCGTGTCTACTGGTCACCTCTGCTGACCTTCCAGTAATTGACCCTTCACCTCTGCTGAGCTCTAACAGTTTACAGCAGGAGCCAGTGGCTCCTGATCTGCATTGTATAGCATCAGAAAAGTTGTGAGCTGGAGTGGTGGTGAGTCAAATGTCACAGTGAAGTGGAAGGGTAGATGTAATCCACCCACACTTGAGTTGACTTCCCTGAGGTAATCTCTGTCACTGAACCCAGTGGACTCACCCTTTCATTCCCTACTTGACTTTCCTTCTGTATTTGAGATGAAACACCTCTCCCTCCCCTGAAACCTTTTCTCTCGCCTTTGAATGCTCTTTGTCAGTCTCTTCTGTTGACTCCTCTTCCACCTAGATGGGGTGTTTCCCAGGTTCTAGCCTCGGTCTTCCTCTCTTCTCACTGTGCATACTTCCCACGTGCAGCAGATGCACCTCAACCCTTGATTTCTAGCTTAGAGTCCTCTCCTGAGTTCATTCATCTGAATGAATGCGTACAGCTACAGGGAGAAGAGCGTCACTTGCATCTACTCTAGGACACCAAACTCAAAAGACCAGAATCCTCTTCCTTCCACTTCTTCCCTCTCTTCCTCTCCTTCTCGCCCTTCCTTGGTCGATGGTGTCGTGACCCACCCACTGCCCATACAGAAATGTGGGAGTCGTTCTTGGCTCCTCCCTTTCTCCCCACCTGCATTCAGTTACCAAATCCTGCTGATTCAACTTGTATGACGTGTCTCGACTCCACCCTTAGCCCTCGGCTCTCATCTCCCACCTCTAGACTCTTCACACTGTCTTGTTTCGACCATTCACATTCTCTCCCCGACTCTGGTAATCATCTAGTGCTCTAACGATGATCTTTTTCTTGTTTCTGTGCTTTCAACAAGCCCCCCACTTGCAACCCTGCTAAGGCATGGATAACTCCTACTTTTCCTTTAAAATTAATCCTGGTGTCATTGCCTCTGGGGAGTCTTCCCTGACCATCTCATCTTGAGTTAGGTGCTCCTGCTCCTCTGTGCTCTCATGGTACCCTATGCACACCCCTACCTGATTTTTGTTATGATCAATGATTAGTTTGCTTACTTCTCAGTTTCCTCGATCCATGAGCCCTTTGAAGCCATCTCTGTTCTTCAGGAACATCACGGCAGCTGAAGGCACATGGCAAGTGATCAACAGATGCCTACTAAAAGAATAAATGGTGGGCAGCCCATGCAGATCTACAGTACATGGAAATGGAGTGGAGGAGAGAGAGAAGATGTGAGAAAAATATTAAATTCCCACTTTTTCACTGATTAGATATTTGAGAAGGGCTCTCTGTTCTATTCTGCAAAATCCTTTGAAAGCATTGCTCAGTCCTGAGTTCTGCCACGTCTAGAGGACAGTTAAGGGGAATGGCTTGGTTTGGGGAGTCATCGTGCATTACTCTGGGTGTATTGTAGGTCCAGTTAGCCCTGAGCCTCAGGGTCCATTCTGGGCTGGATTCTGTTTGTCAACTTTGTCCTGATGTAACCCACTTCCTCCAGGGCTTGCTTGTGATTGACCTAGAACCAGGGTTCAGGAATGCCCAGATGTATTAAACTGCCATTCTCAAGGAAGACCATGTAGATTCATATTTAGGGTGTGTGTGTGTGGGGGGGGGGAGAGACAGCTTAATATCTTTTTTCATTCTCTCCTCTTCCCTCACTCTATCTTTTTCTGTCCTCCACATATTATGTGCTTATTAAATGCCAAGTACTCTGCTAAGTCCTTTATATGCATTACATTATTTTATGTACACTATTTATTTAATTATATTTATCACACAGTTAATCCTCACAAAAGTTTTACACTAAGGGTGAGAATACTGAAGTAGTTTTCTTGGTCATGCAGCTAGTACAGTGCAGAGCTGGGTTGAAATTCAGGTCCTTCTGATTCTACACAAGTCTTGCTAACTGCTCCCATTATAGGAGGAGAATACTGAAGTAGTTTTCTTGGTCATGCAGCTAGTACAGTGCAGAGCCGGGTTGAAATTCAGGTCCTTCTGATTCTACACAAGTCTTGCTAACTGCTCCCATTATAGGAGCTTTTAGAGTAAACTGCTTGTAAAAACCTAACAAGAGTATAATTGCTTCATGGATGCCATTTTCTTCTTTTTACCCGGGAGTTGATAGTGGAACCCACGATCATCATGATGTGTTGCCACAGAATAAATCAGTGTTGTTCTAGGCTTCATGTCAAGAACCTGAATGCCAATAGAACTGACTCTCATCAACAAACTCTATGGGACCAGAGACCATATATTTTATTTTGTTTCATTTTTTTGCTCTAAACCCAACCTGATTAACAAATGTCGACTCTCAACAAGACATTCACGCTATTAAGTCATCATTAAGATTATCCTCTGCTGTCCTCTCTCTTTCCTCTTCCCTCTGCTCTCACTCTTGCTGTCTTTTTGATGTCGTATTTTCTTATTTTTTTGATCTCGATGAGACTATCTGATCAAAATTTGCTTTGGAGGGAATAAGAAATGGGCTTGGGTCTCTCTGTTTTCTTCTTCTGGGTGTGTGAGGTGTGGCAAAGGGTTTGGGAGGGTTTGGGAGTGGGAGGGAATGTGGAAAAAGAGAGGGCTCATACACAAAGACACCAGGGTGGGTCACTTTGCTGTGACCGTAATTCCTTTGTCTGGGACTGTGGAGAAGGTAAATACATACCACTGCTCCCTAGATGAGTTACGGTCTGCTGAGCCATCTGGGATCTCAGGAAAACGTGTGCCCCTCACTCTGCAGTCATGGGGCAATGACCACCTTCGTCTTTTGTGCTCCCTTAGGCCTTTGCTTAAGGTAAATAACTTGCTCCGCTAATATACACTCTACTGGAAAAAAAGGACAGAGCTGAAGACATTCTGAATGATGGAGCTATTTACTGGAGGTAAGAGGAAGATTAACTGCCTCTCCTTCTCACAAATTTGTTTTGGTTTCTTTTGAATTTTGAATGACTGGGATCTCTTACTATAAACATATTTTGTTATGCAAATGTATCATCAGCCTCCAGCCCACACACCTCTTCCAATCCCCTCCAAAATCACTAAATCAGAGAGAGGGTAAATAAATAGTAGTTAGAAAACACCTAAAAGAATTGACCTGTATTGCTCTCATTCAGAAGACTAAATCGTGGTATATGCGATCATTTTTTGAGTAAAAATGAGGTGCTTTCATGCATCGGTGTTTGGGAAAGTCTCTTTTGGATTTCTCTGTTGCATATTTGAAGCAACCTTACTTGCTTACCTGAGTAAGGCAGTGTGCTAGCTGCTGAGATGGAAACAGAAAAAATCACAAAAGGTCTCTACCCTGAGAAGTTTTCAGACTCCGAGGAGCTACCTTTCTACCTAACACACTGTGAACTTCTCAAAGGCAGAGGCTGTGTTTATGCATCTTTGTAGTCCCAGAACCTCGTAGGGCTGGGCACCTGTTACACTTTTCAGTCTACAGTGATGGAATGAATAAATGGCATATATAGTAGAGAATAACAGTCTGTGCTCAGTGCCAAGTGAGGGATGACTTGTTGAGGTTCTCTGGAAGAAGGAAGCAGTCACTGTAGGGTGATCAGAGAAGGCTTCTTAGAGTATTTGAGCTAGTTCTTGCAAGAGGAAAAGGTTAAAAGGACCAAGGAGGGCATGTTTCCTGGAAAATTATAGGTAAACTGAGAATCTGTCAGTTTGAGCTTGAGAAAGTTTATGCTGGAGAAAGTGGTAAGAGGGGGCATTTAAAAAAAAAAATCAGAAAAACACCCTGAAGAGTCCTACTTGGCCTAGGAGCATTGTCATTACTATTATTTTTTTTCTATCTGTTGAAGGTCAGCAGTGGGGTGAGATCAATTAACACTGCCATTCTTATTTACGATATGGAGCTGGTGGGACTGCAGGTCTGGCTGAGCTCTTGCCTCTGGTCTGGAGGGTATGGAAGTCTCAGATGATTTAATAGGGGTCATGATCGTTACAGCGAGAATAGAAGCTCATGCTTCACCGGGGGTGTGAATGGTGATGTTTTTGCTCTTTGCCTTGAAGGATGATATGTTCATTCTTTTGAAGTGTTTTACTAAGTATTTAGGCATATTCCCTTCTGCTTGACTTCTTGTTTTTTTCTGTTGAATGGTTGACTCAGTTGTAGAGTTCATTTGGTCAGTATTTGCAATAGGATGTGGGTATTTTCCACATCCTTAGCTCATAAAACCCTCTGGGAGCCTCATTCACCTCCATGTAAAAATGTGTGAATTTGCAACACAGAGAGAGGTAATATATGTAAAGGACAAGCCCATTTCTCCTTAATGCTGAGTGTAACACTAGGATTGACATCAGCCACTCTTGGACTTCCAAAAAGTCGTCATCCCTTTCCAACTCCCCAAATAGAGAGGATATTTTAAGAATACAATAAAATAGACAGATGCAAGTAAGAAACAAAAATCAGGACCAGGAGAAAGTATCAAATTAACCCCTGCCTCTAAGGAGGTAATAATTGAGGATCCTTGTCTCCACATGGGGAAAAGATCCACATTTCTAGTGGAGCAATGTTCAAATGTGTACAAATTGATAAGATGCAGATAAAGTGTGTGATTTCTAAAGGGACAGAGAGCAAAGGAGACAAAATGTTTCCTGAAGGGAAGAGCATCCAGGATGTAAAGTGGCTTGAGTGGATGCATTTTTGTCAGTACGTTTGGAGACCAGAAGTTTCTGACTCAGAGTGGAAAATGAATAGTTTTCGTATGAGTGAGGATAAGTTATAGCCACATAAGGATGTAAAGTGGCTTGAGTGGATGCATTTTTGTCAGTACGTTTGGAGACCAGAAGCTTCTGACTCAGAGTGGAAAATGAATAGTTTTCGTATGAGTGAGGATAAGTTATAGCCACATAACCAGATAGGGCCATGAGCTGGAGGGAGGGCAGGAAGTAGGTGGTACAGTTTACTCTGCATAACCTCGTGTGCAGAAACAGAAGGATTTGCATTAAGCTTTTCTCTTCCATTTTGTTGGCTGCTTTCAGTGGCATTAGATGAATCAGTCATGCCAGCCTTTTAAAGTTAGGAAGAAAAAAGATTTGAAGAGAGAATGGAGAGATTTTATAGCTCCACTGAAGCTCGCTGGATTAGATGGGCTCCAATGATAATAGTATTTCTTATTTAGTGTCTGTGACGCCTTCCAATGAGCTCAAAGCATTTCGTAGACACTATCTCATTAATTCTTTCAACATCCTAGTAAGGAAAGTGGTGCTAAAGGTAATTTGTATCACTTTGTGGATTTGGAAAGGGAATGAGGTGACTTTTTATAAAATGTTTATGAGATTAGGCTGTTTCCAGAAAGTAACCAAAGTGTTTTGAATCCATTTCTAGAGTCATGCGGAACTCTCATCTTCCTCTATGTCTCTTTGATCAGATGTCTGAAACACCCAGAAGAAAAAGAATAAACACACTTTTGACAGATTATGATCTTAGGTTTTCAGCTTTGGGCTTACTTTGTATTTGAACACTTGAATGAAAAATCTCTAACCTTCAAAAATTGCCTGTATCATTCTAAAACCCCAGTATTTGTGAGCTAATCTTTTTGTGAGTTTCTGCATTTAGGTTTCACTTTTCCACTGAAGGCTCTTTCTTCCCAATTCCCCCCTTTTCTATCTTCTTAACTACATTGTGAGCTCCGGGGACTGCAGAAATCGTGGGGTTTATATTCTCTCTCCTAGTACCTGGCATAGACTTTTCATAAGGTAGGCACTCAGTGAATAATCCCTGAATGCATGTGGGGATATGTTTGTTAACATGGTGCAAAAAGCCCTTGAGTTAGTGTTTTTAACTTCAGTGTTTTTAATTCTCACCCGGCAAAGAATTTGGGGATATGGCTCCAGAAGAGGGCATTGACATGTGGATGCTGTTATAGCTTGGGTGAGTTTTTGGAGGTCTATACTTAGTGTTAAAGGTTTAGAGATTTGGACATTTAGGCCTCTTTCAAAATGGATTTAATTTCTGATTTGAACTGAGACAACCTGGGCCCTACCACATTGTTCCTATAATAGATATGACTTCAGATAGGGCATCCAAAGTTTCTGGGAAATCCCCAGCCCCCCAAATCCACACCAAGCTGTCTAATTCAGCCAGTCACCAAGCTGCTATTCACCAGCCATGGCCAGCTGACAATCTGTCCATAGGAATTGTCACTCTGGAGTGCCTTTCTTGGTTTTCCTGAATGTTAGTGGCTAACAACTTTGGTCATTCTCTGGTTTATCTAAAACACTGACTCCAAGTCAGAGATGAGAAATAAAACGGGATTTTATTTATTTATTTATTTATTTATTTAGCCACAAAATCAGCAGGCAGAAAATCCCTTTTAGATACTTCTGCTCAGATCACAGATGACCCTTGGCTTGGTTAGACCTTAGGAGCCTCAAGTGGCTGGGCCTTCCCCCAGCTGTCCAGAGGCAGCTGCCGTCTGTAAAAGAGCCATAAAGCGGAGGTGATGGGGAGGCGGGGGTGGAGGGGATTTTTTTTTTTTTTTCCTCTCAGGGATGGACTCCTTGGGGCTTTAA
Organism: Galeopterus variegatus; assembly: GCF_000696425.1. NCBI lineage: Eukaryota > Metazoa > Chordata > Mammalia > Dermoptera > Cynocephalidae > Galeopterus > Galeopterus variegatus. Next base: position 33,576 of record NW_007726791.1, on the reverse strand, counting down.
CCTTCGGTGGTTACCTCTTTCCTTGTCTATCCCTGTTTTTTAAAGGACACGCTAGCGCAATTTACTTTCTAGGCCAGGAATCCTGAACTTTTGGTGAGGAATAGTTTTAATTTAAATAGGAGAAAAAAAGCGTGAAGGGAAGTTCTCCCTATTTTTTAATTTCTGAATGCTCCTGGTCTCCTGAGAGACTTGTAAAGCTTTAAAGAAGCTCCAGTGATATTAACATGCCTAGGAGACTTCTCCCCTTTTTTATTTTTTCCACTGGGCATGCGAGATTCTAATTTCTTCCCAGAGTATGGAAAAGTGGTTGGTTTTAGCTTGTCCCTCCAGGAAACTCAATTAAATTGTACTAGGCAGTTTTTTTCTTTTTTTTTCCCCTATTTTGTTGGCAATTTCATTTGTGGGTTTGTAGTTGAGGGACTGGCCCTATGGGGAATATGGGTCCTAGAAAAAACTTTTGCTTCATTTGAAGTTAAAAACCTATTTTTGAAATGACATTCTTTTTTATCTGTGCTATTTTTTTTTTTTCAGTTTTAGTATTTTATTGTGGTAAAAATACACCTCACATAAAATTTCCCATCTTAATCATTTTTAAATGTCCAGCTCGGTGGCATTAAATGCATTCACAGTGCTGTGCAACCGTCACCACCATCCGTCTCCAGGACTTTTGGGAAGATGGAAAAACCTATTTTTGAAATGACATTCTTTTTTATCTGTGCTATAGCCTTCCCCCTTTTCTGTGTATTTAAAAAAAAAATTTAGTTTCACTTTGGAATCTACCTTTTGGGCTATATTTGTTTCCCTTGACTCCTTGTGGTTTGTGCTAGTTTTGTGGCTGGGATGTCACCCTGGTCACCTTGGCAATGTCAAATATTTGCACAAAATAAACAACCCTCTTACTTTTCTTTGCACCTTGTTGGAAAAAGACTAATTTAGTATATACCTGTCGAAAACAGAAACCAATTCTCTTTCTCATTCTGCCAATAGGGAATGAATTGTCTTGTGTGGGTTTTTACTCCCTCAAAATCACAATAATGACTCCGTCTAATCACTTTGATCTAATCCAAGCCAGATGGTGCCTACCCTCCCTTCTTTTGTTTTCTCTCTTTTCTGTCTGTCTCTCTCTCTCTCAAAATAATTTGTTCTCATCCAAGCTCAGCAAGAGTTGGCAGGGGCAGAGGTTATTTTCCTGATTTGATTAATGAATATATATATATGTGTATAGATATATATAGGATAGAGTGGTCAAGAGTATAAATTCTGGTATCAGAATAATTTGAAATGTTAAGTGAGATACGTGATCCAAGCACAGAATAAATAATGTGAACTGGTGCAGAGTAAGAGCTCAACATGGTCATCATGGTTACTGTTATTACTATTAATCTGAAGAGCATGAGTCCTGTAAGATACACCTTGAGTGACCCACGACAGACTAATTGGGGAAAATGGTGCGCGCCAAGCAACTTCTTGGAAGTTCATTATGATATTAACATAATAAGGCTCTGAGAGTAGTTAAGAAACCTATTTACTTACTTTATTGAATCCAGAATTTGCACAAATTATTTCTCATTGCTAGTGTTCCTTGGACCACACTTGGTGGGATGCTGAACCAGTGTGATACTTAACCCTCCTATCTGCCAATAATTCTGGAAGTTGGTGCTAGTCCTTTGTGGAATTGATTGTGTAGATGTGTAGTAGATAAGTCCCATAATTTAAACAAAAGCATATGTCTACCTGAGAAACACAGGGATGTACATTGAAGGCCACCTTGTAATATGATGTGTTGATTGGTCCAAAATGCTTTAACCCTTCTTTTCTCTTCCTCCTTGTAAAATTAATCAGTTTATTCCAAACTGGATATGCCTAAAGTGAGCACCCAATTCTTACCCACTTTTTGCACATTGATATGACCAAGTCTTGTACACTGGACATAAAGACATGAAGTACAGAAATGAGGTGCCCTTCATAGAAGCTACAGAAGTATTCAGATAGCCAATGACACTAACAAAATATATGGACCTCTTTATTAATACTGTGCACTGACCAGGTGAAAATGCCACAAGGTATTATAGTTATTGTAATGATGGAAACACGGTTCCCTCTGAGTCAAGCATTCTAGTGTGACAAATCTAGTGCATGGGTGTAGAAATCCAGTGCATGTGTGCATGGGTATAGAAATCCAGCACGGGCCTTCTTGCTGTTTATTGGCATTTTTTATCCATAGTTCTGGGGGCGATGGACCAAAGAATAATGCTGATGTGCAGAAACACTGGAAGCACTTTTGTAATCTTGCAGCTAGGAAACTGGTCACTTTTTCATCTGCAACACTTGGGACAAAAGCTGTGAAGAAAAAGCAAGCTGGGAAGGCTCATGGCTTCTGAACTGAAATTAGACCTTGGGTGGGTGTGTGGCTCAGGAACCAGAATGAGAACCTGGGGGTGCTGCTCGAGGAGAACCCATGCATGGGATGCCACTGTGCATGGCCAGGAACAGCGCGAGTTTCCTCCAGGCTCTGAGTCACCAAAGAGCAAAGAGTATGAGCTAGTTTTGGTGACCTAGAATTTCCGGGAAAGTCTTGGTTTCAAATGTTGCATGCCATTGTCTCTGTCTCCTGAATATGTTAGAAGCACACTTCTGATCTTACATTAAGGCCATGGACACACACAGCTCCTGGGAAAGAGCCAGGAAACCCAGCCCAGTCATTCACAGGCTGTGTGGCATCAGGCATTTAGTCCCTCTCTGAACCTCCATTTAGTCATTTATAAAACAAGCACTTGGAATAGATCATTTCTATGTTCTCTTCTAGAACAGAGATTTTGGCACTGTCTGACTTGGTGCAAAGCATTAGATTATTTACTCTATTTTCAACTCATTCACTTAGAGGATCAGTTTGTATTTGTTACGTATTTACTATGTTCTCCGAGGTGATTTTTAATTTTCAGAATGGCATGAATTAACTTGGAATTCAAAGCCCCACCCCTACCTTGATAGCTGCAACTGGTCGATTGGGGTGATTTTTAACAACTTATGCCAGAAGTTACTATAGTAATTACTCTTTGTTTACTCAATAGCAGAGGGAGTAGTAAAAACATCAAAAATTTAACAACTCACCGGGTAGTTTTTCTAAGCTGCCCTAAAGGCAGACATAGCCAAAAGCTATCAGCTTAGATCTGCCATGTGAACCCCATCTCTGTGTTAGAACAGGGCATGTGTTTGCATCTGACCTAGGAGCGAGTAGGAAGGATGAAATCTTTTGTCAAAGTGGGGTGGACCTCAGGAGATAATGTAAGGAGCTTTATTTTCCCCCTCTCCCCCTGTGTGATGTGTTGTTTGTCTTGCAGTTCTGCAAACAAATGCTGAGCACAGGCTCATGTGAATGGAGACTGTGTGTTTCTTCAAGGGGGGCCTAGTTGACAAACATAATCTTTAAGAGGAAGCAGGCATCCTGGAGCCATTAGGGGCGGGTGCCTGGGACTACTATCAGACAAGGTAGGTCAGAGAAAATTTCTTTCTGGCCAGCTCCTACACAGAAAGATAGGGAAAGATTAGAGTAATATTTCTAGGTTTTATGGCTGGTGTTGGGAGAGAGGAATTCTAGTTTCTAGGACCCACCTTGGGGAAAAAAGAGGGTGAGACACAGGAGGGCAAGAGATGGTCAGAGAAAGACTTTGCTTCTAAGGCCTTCCAATCTCTTTTAGTTCAGAGTACTCTGCATGCCAAAGAGCCATGCTTTGGGGCGTCATTTTCTGAGCCGTAGCCAAAACTAGGGGTGGGGGGTGACAGTGCAAAATGAGGCAGGAGAAGCAAAGCAGATCACACAGGAGGAGTCCTGGGGCTGGGTGAGGAAGCCCTGGGAAGTCATTGCAGGGCTTTGCACTGTGAGCCATGTGATCCAATTCATGTCAAATAATTTTAAGTGTATTTCTTGACTGCTATGCAGAGAACAAATTGGAGATTAAAAAGAGCAGGTGAAGGAAGACCACAGAGCAGGCTGTGGCAAGTGTCTCGTGTGAGCCATGAATGCACGTGGGGCTGTGTTAGTGGCCATAAACAGAAAAACAAGAGAACATGTGGTGATGTTGGAAGAATTGAATTGGAGTCTAGTTTCTACTACTGCTAATTTTCATATTCCTAGTCACATTGCTTATACTAGTAACTTCACTGGAATTGCATTTTAGAATAATGAAAACAATCATGAGTTACATGGAGATTAAATTACATGAATGCATGTATCATGATTTAGACAATGCCCTCAAGAGCAGATACTTCTTTAGAAGACCTTTCCCCTCTTCTCCATCTGGCAAAGTCCTAATTATGCTCCAGAGTCAGCTCATCACATTCTTTAATACTTTCTCTGATCATTGAATATTTAGAGAAGTCATTGAATCACTCCCAGCCCTGTGAATAGTGGAAAAAATGTTATAAAATTCACTTGATTTTTTGTTGTTGTTGATTTTGTACCCTAATTTGTATTTATTCTTAGAGAGCATCATTTAGTAATGGTTATAATAGTTGCAAATATTGCAGATTTATCTTTATAGATTAATGTTTATCTCTATAAATACTTTAGCTAGTGGTAAATTTTGTTCATATACACGTTCTTTTATCCCTGTTTATTCTGAGAGGAAATTATTGTTCTGTGCCTACATAACATTTTTTCAAAGGTCTATAATATGATTTTTTAGAATGATGTTCTACTATTTTTTCTCCAGAATTTGTCTAAAAAGAGCACATGGATTAAGGTAAGAAATAGGTTCCTGGGAAGATTTCAAAGGTTTATAATATGATTTTTTAGAATGATGTTCTACTATTGTTTCTCCAGAATTTGTCTAAAAAGAGCACATGGATTAAGGTAAGAAATAGGTTCCTGGGAAGCAGCAAAGTAGGGACCTTGAAATTCATGGATTGTAATTATGGATCTCTCTAGATTTGCTACTCTTATTTTAGGCATCCCTAAATGCCAACCTCAAGTCCTATATTCTTTGCAGGGGCTTCTTTGGGAAATATTCCACTAAAATTTGTTGAGCCACAGAGTTGACTTTGGGGATATAGCTGTTTAATACAGGACTGCATATTCCAAGTGCCACTGAAGATAGGCATGATCTGTGTGGCTAAGTTCTGGCAGTGGGATATACTTGGAAGTGATGTGCATACTCTCAGTCTCAGTCCTTAAACTATCGCACATGTACTCTTCACGTGCTTTTTCCTGTGAAATGGAGCATTGATAAGCTGCTGACCATCTTTGATTTTAGGGTAGCTAAGCCTTTTGTTCTAGTTATATAAAAATAGGTACCTGAAGAGAAGCTCTATTGTAACAAAAATCTAAAATATTCATCATTGAGTCTGGGGGTGATATAACAGATATTTCAGTCTGTAAAAACAATATGCAAATGTAACATGTTATTAAGGGATGCTAGGGCCGGCCCGGTGGCGCACTGGATAGTGCGCCGCTTGGGAAGCGCGGCGGCGCTCCCGTCCGGGGGCAACACTGAGGGTTGCGATCCGTTGCCGGACACGGAAAAAAGACAAAAGACAAAAAAAAAAAAAAAAAAAAGGGATGCTAAGTAGTCCTTCAACATCCTGATTAATCACATAAAGAACTAAGTAAGATTCAATCAAAAAGTACTATAGAAATTCAGAGGAGGCAAACATGATTGGAATCGAGGCTAGTCCATATAAAAGAGTAATCTGTCATAACAAAGCTTTCCAGACTGCAATATCTATTATAACACACCCAGACTCAAGACATGTATTTTATACTTTTGTCACAACAGCATTTCATTCCATTTGCATATTATATTAAAGTTTAGGAAATGTTTTTACATTTCTTATCACATGTAATCTTCACAAAAATAATGTATATTGGGATTCATTTATCTAGTTAGTTGGATATCCGTTATGGGTGACATGCTGGGCTGGGTTTGCAGGCAACTCATCAAACTGAAGCTTTTATTTTGGAAGTAATTTCACTTAAGGATCAATTGAAATGGCAAGGAGTCTAAGGTAAAGATACTGTTGCTATGATTTTTGTGCATCTACTGCTTAGGCTGTGGGACACGAGATGATGTGCCCAAAGTTGCACAGCTAGCGAAAGCTCTGCTTATTGGACCAATGCAACTCAAGTCAAATAGCAAAATGTCTAAAACTTCTAAAGGCTTATATAACGTACTTATGAAATAATTCAATAAGTAATATTTTTTACTTACATATTTTTTACTCATTTATTTCAGCAGCGAATTAGAGAATAAATCATATCGATTAAACCAATTGAAGCTGTTACTCAATCTGTCAGGATTGAGTATATCAAGTTCTTAGGGCTGGCTGCTTTGCTCAGTGGTTAGAGTGTGGTTTGGATCCCTGTAACAGCAGCCACCCAATTAAAAAAAAAAAATTCTTGGAGCTTCGGAAGTAAGTGCTTTTGGTGGTAAAGTGTTGTGGACCAATAGAAATCTGACACAGATTGGAATCCAGCCCTGAAACAATGGCTGCATCACATTATTTCTTAGAATATCTAATGTAGTACTTTAAAAACAATCATATCAGGACTCAAAGGCTGATGGAGGATTTGATTCTTTCACAGGTCACCTTGAGAAGACAAAGACTCAGAAACATGATGAGAGGCAATGTGGGTGACAGTGTCATAAAATACATGCCAAAGGAGGAGAAGCCACTAGCTGGAAAGAGGGTGGGCAGGTGAGAGAAAGAAAAGAGTATGTACCTTGAGAAGACAAAGACTCAGAAACATGATGAGAGGCAATGTGGGTGACAGTGTCATAAAATACATGACAAAGGAGGAGAAGCCACTAGCTGGAAAGAGGGTGGGCAGGTGAGAGAAAGAAAAGAGTATGTTGTGTATAACAAAAGGACTCAGGACCTGTGAAATAAAAAAGGGGGGAGGGGAGGAAAGAGAAGTAGATTAGTGAGACTAGGTTTAGCCAAAATAAAATGGCATGGAAAATAAAGATGAGAATAAAACAAGAGGTTCTTTGGGGTCTACACTTGTTAACTCAGACTGGAAAGGTACGAGGACATTAAGATACTGAAATTTAAAAGGCAAGGAATTCATTCCAGAAACACTTTTCTCACTATGTGCAAAACACTGGAAAGTGAACGATGAAGGAGGAGGGTGGTCATTGTCACCTTGGAGCTAATAGTTGAGGAGATAAATGCACAGTAACACCCTCTGTTCTTTCCCTGCTCTCTCGCCTTGAGTAGACAGCAGCTCTGAAGAAGTGGGCTGCCTTCCTTCCTTCTGACGGACTGGAATAGATTCAGCAGTAGAGGATTAAAGGCTGGACATCATTGGGGTTTCTCAGTTTTGTTTCCAACTTCTCTCAAATGTAATTACTGCTGAAGGAGGTATTACGATGGCACCCACCTCTGGGTATGAGTTAGGGGAAGTGGAGTGGTGGCCCAAGACAGATGCTTACCTCTCAGCTCAGAACATAAGAGCCCTTAAGCATGAAGGCCTGGGCTTGACTTCTGTCCAGAAAGGGCCCCCCAGATCATCACTTTAGTTTCAATTGGTTTTGAAGTGTCGCTGAAAGAGTTCTTTTGTTTTTACTTTAGGCTGGAGGGTTTTCACTGTAACTATATCTGCTTTTCTACATCTCTGTTTGACACTGGGTTGACCTCCGCTTACCTCATTCTTGCTAAAAAGAAACATATCTAATACCATCCACCTCTGTGATAAGAGCAAGAGAAAACAAACAGTAGAAAGACCCTTCAGAAGTGAATGACCTACTATTAGCTATGGGAGCCACACGACTCTGAAGGAGGCTGGGGATGTCCACCCTCAGCTTGTCTTCAGGAGGAATGGTATGGTATTGGGGCTCAGGGATTTAGAACTTGGTCTGGAGCAGAGTTCTAGGCTTGGCTCTGGCAGTAGCTTGCCATATGTGATATGTTTAATGGGCAGGTAATGGGAAATGTAATTTCTTAGCCTGTGAGTCAGTTTCAAACCATAATTTCCATGTTCTGTCTAGGACTGGATGACTTAACTACGTGGGTAGGTCAAGTCATTAGAAAGCGTCTCCAGGGACATCATCAGCTAACAATTCCATCTTCTGCTTGGAGTCATTTACCTTCATCTCCACCTCTATCTTCCTTCCGTTGGTTTAAAACAAACTACTTGAAGGTCACCAAAACATGGCTTGGGTTATTCTAGGGATAGGTTTTTGGACCATCTCCATGATGTGACATTAAAACAGAGAGTTAGTGAAGTATCAAGCTCCCAGAATATTTTTGGAAAATGTTAACCTGTGATGATTTTCCTTGTGTCTCGTCTGCACAAATATCATTGTATTCAGTTAGGAAAGAAAAAGAGATTAAAACATAGACTTTAGGAAATAAAACCTATTTTGATTTATGTAATTGTTTTAATGTGTGTGTCATAACAATGAATTAACTGACAAATTGACTGAGTTGAAAGACTTTCAAAAATGGTTTGGTCTGGAAAACCAAGTCCAAGGATCAGAAATGCTTTTGAGGAAATGATGGTAAGGAAGGGAAACTAGCAATGATTACAAATATCTAGAAGGAGGCTAGATTTCTGAACAGAGTGAAATACAAAGATTTTGAGGAGTAGTACGTTTCCATGAGGGAAGTCTTCTAGACAATGCCATTTCCATTTCACACCTTCCATCCTGTACTCTCTCCATTTCTCTTTCCCACGTGTGTGCTTAGGTGAACTTGTCTGACCCATGATTTTAAGTGCCATTCATATGCTGATGACTCACCAGTTTTTATATCCAACTTTGACCTCTGTCCTGTACACCAGGCTTCTTCAGCTTCCTTCTTATTTGCCTACTTGGATGTCTAACAGGCAAGTCAAAATTAACATTTTTAAAAATGAATCTTTCAATTCCACCTTTCTTGAAAACGTGTCTATCCTTGCCTCCTGCAAATCTTCTAGCCTTTCTTTCTATAACATCATTCTTCTCCACAAGGCAGTTGTACCTCTAATTCATCAGCAATTCCTGTTGGCTCAACTTCTGAAATATCCATCATTCTTCAAAATTTTCCTGCCATCACCCCAACCCGAGCCACATCACATATTGCCTGGACTAAGACACTAGCCTCCTCAGCATTCACTTTTCTCTCTCATCTATTCCCATATAACAGGCAAGTGACTTTAAAACATGAGTCAGATCACATTGTTCCTCTGTTTAAAACCCTCCAATGATTCTAAACACAATGCTTGTGTCCAGAATGTATTCCAAACTCTTACCATGGCCTACAAATTCCTACAATGATCTGGCCATTCTTTATCTTTTTATCCTCAATTCCCAGCACTATTGTCACTTAGACACATGTATTAATTAGCTCATTCAACAACTCTTTCATAGAATGCTTAGCACAATTCTAGGCCCCCAGGATAGATCAGAGAACAAAGCACATGAATAACTCCTGCACCTGCAACATGACATGATCTGATTACCATTTAGAAAAGATCTCTGTGGCTGCCATACTGAGAATAGACTGTAGAGGGGCAGGGACCAATTAGGAAAGAGTTCAGAGGTTATTGCAATAACAGGACCAGGACTAGGGTGAAGTAAACCGTGAAGAGTACTCACTCCTAGGGCCATCTAAGTGATCTGGACACTAAGTGCCCCTTTAAATTTTCTACCCCAGGGGCCATCTTTGCCTTGCTCTGGTCCTCATCCTCTGGAATAACCTGGGTTAGAGATAACAGCAGTTCCCACTAGGTAGCAGCAGTGGAAATGGCAAGATGAGATAGTATTTGTATTTATAGGGAAAGTAGAGTCACAGTTTCCTGCCAGATTAAATGAGGAAGGGGAAGAAAAAGGGAACCATCAAGGATGACATGAGGTGTCTGGCCAGAGCAAGCATGGAGTTGTCACCAGCTGGGATGGGTAAGACTTCAGGGAGCAGATTTTGGGGTGGGGGAGGGGAGGTGAGGAGTTCAGGTCTTGAGGTGTGATGGTGGAAGTACCTTAGACATCCTGTGGAGATGGCGAGGAGCAGCTGAATACAGCAGCTGGAGTGAAGGCCACAGTCATCCCAGAGTGTACATGTGTTATTGCCATTGCAGAGCATTTGCCTTTCTCGTTTCCTCTGAGTCAAAGGCTTTTCTTCCATATCTGCCCAGGCTCCTCTTTCATTCATGTCACGGAATACAGCAGCTGGAGTGAAGGCCACAGTCATCCCAGAGTGTACATGTGTTATTGCCATCGCAGAGCATTTACCTTTCTCATTTCCTCTGAGTCAAAGGCTTTTCTTCCATATCTGCCCAGGCTCCTCTTTCATTCATGTCACCATGCAAATATCAGCTTTTGTGAAGTAAGGGGTCTTCCCCGATCACCCTATCTAATGTTGGTCCTTCTTTGTCCCATTTTGTTTTCTTTATTGTGTCATTCTTACTTGCAACTCTTATTGATTTATTGACTGACTTGTTCACTGTCTGCTTACCTAGAATCACAGCAGCTGCACGAGAGCAGGAATTGTGAATGTCTTGTTTACCCTCAGCACTCTCAGGACTGATTTCTGTTGAGTGAATAAATAAATTTAAATCAATCTTGTGCCACCCCAAAGACAAGGAATCAATAGAAAGTTGAACAGTAAGAAATCTAAAAAATATTTTATTGACTGAACAGCACAGAATATTTGCTAATAATCATGATCCAGTTATTCCTTTTCATGAGGGTTATGCCACAGGGTAAAAAGACCAACTTATATACCTAGAAGTTATCAGTCAGGATGGGGAAAAATATGATTGAACAACTCCCACATTTTCTAGTGGTCTTTTTAATTGTAGTGGTTAATGGAAAGTATATCAACTGTAGGCAGCGTATTTGCAGCTTTTGTGATGACAAATTGAGCCCAAATCCTTATAGGACCATGCAGTTCATCAAATATGATGTTGAACTAGATTTTTTTTAGTGTCCTTACTAAGTACTTACCTTACTAAGTAAAAATCTTCACATTAGTAGAGTATTTCAGCCAAGGTTCCAATATGACTCTGTGGATAGTCAACAGGAACCTAAAGTAGGTTAAGATCATTGTCAAAATACGGTCTGGGAACATAGCTAGGAACAAGAATCCAGTGACTGTAGCTTGATGGAGTGAAAAGAGAGCAGGACTTTGACTCAAAAAACTATCTTCAAATCCGGCCTCTAACACTTCCAAACTGTGATATTAAGCAAACCACTTAATCTCTCTGATTCTCCTCATCTGTAAAATTACACCAATTTTTCATGTAATTATAAGCATTTAAAAATATTGTATATGTCAATGGTAGATATTAGGCACTTGATTGTTACCTGAGTGTTTTCAGTTGTATAAAAGTGTCTCCTAAACATACGAATCTCCTAAACATATAAAAGTATGTAATTCACTTCAATTATATAAAAAGAGATGCCTTTAGAGTTGATTAGAATGCTTTAGCAGCAAGTGCAAAAATGCCTAATCAAATTGGTCTAGACAAGGAGGAAAAATGATCTCATCTAACAAGAAGTGTAATGTGGGATGTCTGCAGGTTTAGCTTGGTACATCCTTAGGAACCCAGTGTCTTCCCAAGTTTTTACTCCACTGAGCCTGGCTGTGTCAGCTTGGTCCTTTCTTCTTCCTCTCCTGGGCCCAGGATGGCTGCTCTGGTTCTAAAGATGACATCTGCATGTGGTCTGCAGCACATCCTAGAGACAAACCTCTCCTGGAAAGCTCCTATCAGAGTTTCTGTTACTTCTCTTTGGCCAGATTTGGATTACATATCTGGGACCCACCACACTACTGGCAAAGGAGAGTGGAATTGCCATTGATGTCTTAGATTCAACATTTTCTCCCTGGGGAGGGAGGGGTCTATTTTCTGTGAGCATATGGCCACTTGATACTTGAGCAAAAATAGTGTTCTGTTAGCAAGGAAGAAAGAAGGGGAGGTGGAGGAAGTGGTTGTGGTGTAGGTAACCATCAGTGTTTTTCAGACCATCTTCATCCCCCCCCCCCCCTTTGGTGGGTGGCTAGTTCGGGGATCCAAACCCTTGACCTTGGTGTTATAAGGCTGTGCTCTGACCACCTGAGCTAACTGGCCAGCCCCATCCTCATCTTTTTGGAAAGCAGGAAAGAGCTGGTGGTTCTTGCAGAACTCAGAATGAGAGGACGTCATGATGGTTGTAAGGTTGGAAATTACAGTCATACAGTCTTAGTAACTGGGCACTGATCATGTTTTCTTTGTTGTTGCTTTTTATTTTTTCAATGGTTACATAGCCAAGACACATAATGAGCACACAAAACCCCCCAAATTGGAGAAATAGTTTGATCACCTTTTGTTTTTGTTTGCTTAGTTTTTTTAGGTGAACCTATTTGTCATGCAAATTTGATTGAATGAACAGAAAAATTAGATCTTGATCTAAGGAAGGAGAGAAAATTTAATCTAGAGAGGAGGAACTAAAGAGGAAGTAGTTACTTAAATAAATGCATTAGAAGATGTGGCAAAGAGGATTTAGGAGATTTTTTTTTTTTTTTTTGAGTAACTAGAGTGGAAAAAAAACATGAAGCAAAGATCGTCCTGTGATGTTTCCTGTTACCTGATGCCACTTTTCTGTACTTCTAATATTAGCCCTCAATTCTTTTAGCACTGCTTCATGTTATATCTGAAGAATAGCGTGTGTTTTGTTTGTTTGATGTTTTTTAATTGTGTTTTAATCATTGTATATGATCATGCAATGCCCCAAGCACATTGGCTGGAAGATGGTTTATAAGTAAAATTATTGTTATTATTGTTATCTTTATCTCTTGTAACAATACTCATTATATTAAGATTATATCTAGGCTAGAAATAGTTCAACATATGTGATTATATGTAATCAGTCTATTTTTTCTGCTTTTTTTTCTGCTTGTGGCTCACACTCAACTATGTACTTATCACTGAACAAACTATTGTTTGTAAGTTGTTAGTGACTCTGGTTTGCTTTGAAGCATGGCTCTTTACAGGTTTCAACAGGAGTTTGCTCCTGCTGGGACTGGGATCCAAAGAAACTCCTTGTTCCCAGTGGACATGTATTGATAGTAGTCCCAGCAGGACATAGAGATTGAGTTGCCAGAACTTTCACTGAAAGCCCACAGCACTTAGTGTTTTCAGAGGACTAACCAATGGTTAATAGGAAAGACTACTAAGGAGGCCTATTTTAGCTTGATAACAGAGCAGCTTTATAAATATTAAAACTGTCTGAGTATAGGATAGGCTACCCTGTGAGGTTATGATGGCTCCATTATTGCAGGTGTTTTAGGAAAATACCAGGCCATTTATTTGGGATGTAGTGAAGAGAATTCAGATATTCATTAAATTCGCTGAATACCAGAGTGGTATTAAATGGCCTCTCAAGTGGCTTCCCTTTCTAAGGTCCTATGTTTCTATGCAGGTTGAAGTGCCTTAGTTCGTCTCTGTGGTCGTGTAGTAATACTGATTGTAGGGTCCTTCATGTAGTTTCCTCCCAGGATGAAGTGCAGTGCACTTCCTATTCAGCATATACTCGTATGTTACAAGGAATATCATGATATTTATCAGTCTTCAGTAAGAGGTAAGTGTTGACTGGAGGTTGTAGGTGGTTAGCTTTGAGGGTTAGAGGCTTAACTTCAGGAGATCAAGGTTGACATATCTGATTCTCTATGTGGGTCAACATGTTTCCCTCCTCTCTTTGCATATTAACTGGTTGACATAATATAAAATGTTGGTAAGTGGAAAGTTATAATAATAATTATTATTACTTTTTAAAAATTTATTGACATTGATGGGGAATGAATAAATCAAAGTCAAGGTAGTTTTATTAAGGCCACAGTCTGTGCCCTTTCTGCCTGATGGGTGATTTTATAAAAACATGCTGTTGGTCTCAAAATTGACCAGACAGAAGCATCAACAGTGCAAATGCATTTCCACAGTGAAAAAACGAAACCTGGACAGGCAGGTCTCCGTGAGTGCTGTAGCACCGCAAGGTGTGTACTGACGGCGACTAAGTGTATATGGGAAATCTGAAGCCAAAAACTTTGCCAGACTCTGTTTAAGGGCAGAAATGGTGGTGACTTTTGAGATTACCACATCAGTATAAAAAACAACGAAAAGTGTACTTTTTGTTGTCAATGTCTCAAACTCGGCACCAGTTCACTTTTTTCCATTAACTCTTCCCAGGCTACACCTTCACAAAGTTGGATTCATCTCTGAGTTCCGGGCAGTCTAGGATACCCATCTGGGCATGAAGTATTTATTTATTTTATTGCTATTAAACTCTTGCAGTAGTAGAAGTCAGCTGTGGTAATTACCTTTAAATAAAATCAAAACAATTTTTTTGCAGTTATTTTTTGCAATTGTTAAATTATAAAAAGGATTATATGTATACACTCATACATAAAAGTCAAAGAAAATGCTTTCTAGACCTCTGTATGTGTATGTGTATTTATATATATTATATATGTATTTTTGTATATATAATATTATATATGTATATATAATATATATATTTTTTTAAAAAAAAGCAACCAGAATTCTGCTACTCTTATCTGACTCTGCTCACTCCTATGAAATATGGGTTTAGAAAAAAAAAGCAACCAGAATTCTGCTACTCTTATCTGACTCTGCTCACTCCTATGAAATATGGTCTGTTAACAGCCAACAGTTTTTCGAGGTCCGAATCTCTTGCAACGTCTGTCTTCCTGGTAAGGCTAGTGTTGTCTGGGGAGTCTGAGAAAGGCTCATAGCAGACCACAGTCCCTCTTGTTCTGTGCATCTTTCTTTTTCAAGTCTAGCTGAGAGATAGCAACTGCACAGTGCTGCTCCTGAAAGAGTCTGGTTGGAAGGCAGGTGGCTGTTCCTGTTGTCCAGTTGAGGATAAGCATGCAAGCAAGTCATAGCCTAGTGCCAGGCAGCACTGAAATGCTGATGGGCACCTGTGAGATGCACTTTGGCAGGTGTGCAGTGGGAGGAGCTGGCCCTCCCAACACAGACCAGCAGCAACAATGACAGAGGCAAAGGACTTCCTGTCCACACATCTGCTCTGTTGAGTTTGCATTCCTCTCCTGCCTGATAGATGGGGAAACAGAGTGATGGACCAACAAAACCGTTCATTAGTGCAAGACCGTTGCATGGATCTGGACTGAACTGCTGAGTGCCAGGGCAAAGGCAGGGCTCCAGATAGTCCCCTCGCGAGTCCTCCTGGCCCCCAGATGAGCAGCTGGGGCATCTCTCTGCAGCCCGGCTTGGCTTTGCCTGGTCAGAGGCTTTTCCAAGGGAAGCAAGCAGCTTCATTTCGCTTGACTGAAAGTTCTATTTGCTGCAAAGTTCCTGCATCTACCTGTGTAGAACATTTAATTATATGGTCTAGGCTTCATAACACAAAAAGGAAAGGGTCAGGTGCAAATTTCTAAATGCTATTCTAGCTCAGTGTTTAGTGAGTGTGTTCCATAAGTTTGCTTGGCCATGGAAAATTCTTTTTCATTCAAATGGATTTTCTAATTTTTATCTAATTTTTAGTTTTGAGTTCTTTTGGTATTTCAAATTCAGATAATTTAATGTTTTATTTTCATTTCTGAGCCAAATTAAGCTAAAAAGAGGGTTTGTGTGTCTACTTTAAAAAGATGTTCCTTTTGTCACCCAATTCTCTACTTTTTTCTAGTATAATTACAAATTTTTGATTTAGTGAAGAGCTCTTTATTTTGATGTAACCTAAAATTCCTTTTGATAAATTCCTTTTCTGAATATTGTCTTAGAACTATCACTTTGTTTGAGTTGGGTCAATTCAATCTGTCAGTGGCCTTCTCATGGCTTTGAAGAAAGAATCCCATTTACTGAACTTGAAAATTAAAAATAATACTGGTAGGCATTCACTGGTTTAATATCACCCTCCAAGCAAATTATTCAGTAGTTATTAAACTTGTTACTTGTCATTAAACTTTTAATTACTTCAAAATTGTTGCATATAACATAAATATTAACGTGCTAACTCTAATATTTAGCTAAATATATGCTTTATTAATTTGATTGTTAAAGTTTTCTATATTGTATTTTAATTTTTTACAAATGTGTTTCTCTTTCCATTTTGATACTAATGCTTCATATACTTTTTTGAATTCCCTATCATGGCAAGCACAGAGCTGTGTACATGGTGGTCATCTGCATGCTTGTCAGTGAACTCACTGATGAAAGTTATCTACATTAACAAGTTGTGCAATATTTTCAGAATCTCTGTTTTCTGCCCTCAGTGATTTTTTTCAAGTCTTTAAAAAAACTTATTTATTTATTTTTAATTTTTTATAGTTTTAAGTCTTTTTCGTTGAACAGCCTGTGTGCAGGGTAAGATGACAGAAACAGTAGTTTTCTTTTTATTTTTATTTTCTGGCAGCAGTCCAGTACAGGGATCTGAACTCTTGACCCTGGTGTTGTAACACTGAACTGTAACCTACCGAGCTAAATGGTCAGCTCTTATAATCAATTACGTTTCAATTAGAAAATAAATTTAAAATAATTTATTATTAATTAATTAATTATCATTATTATTTTAAAAATTGTTTTATAATAATAATAATTATTATTATGGTTTTATTCCAGTACAGGGATTGAAACCTGGACCTTGGTGTTACCAGTACTACTGCTCTAAACTGAACTAACCAGCCAGCTTAGAAACAGGATAGTTTGAACACTGGGACAGTCTCTTGTGAAGTTTTAATACTTAAAAAATTTTATTCCAGTACAGGGATTGAAACCTGGACCTTGGTGTTACCAGTACTACTGCTCTAAACTGAACTAACCAGCCTGCTTAGAAACAGGATAGTTTGAACACTGGGACAGTCTCTTGTGAAGTTTTAATACTTAAAAATACTTTTATAGGAAAAAGAAGAGAGTTTAACTTTTATTTCATCCTTGAGGGTAGGGTTTCTCAAGCTTGGCAATATTGCCGTTTGGGTCAGATAATTCCCCACTGTGGATGGCTGTCTGTGCATCGTGGAAGGTTAGCAGTGTTCCTGGACTCTAACCACGAGATGCCAATGGCAGTTGTGGCAACCAAAAATGTCTCCAGACATTACCAGATGTCCCCCAGGGGAGGAGGGAAGTCACCTCACTTCAGAACCACCGTCCTAGAGCAAAGTGTACACTGGGATCATGCTGACATAAAGAGCCAATTAGCTGACCACCATCAGCAATTGTGTGACCCTGGGGATCTTCTTAACCAGAAAGTGAGATGGTCTGTTTGTGGTGGGAGGAGCACTGGAGGCTAGAAGCATCTGGTAAACTGATTTTCTTCTATCCCAGATCCTACATTGCAGAAAGTACTCTCGGCTGGCCCTGTTGAACTCTCAGGATTTGTGCTATCTGGATTAAATC
>NW_007726791.1:8620-15870 GCF_000696425.1 Galeopterus variegatus | reverse complement strand
CAGAAAGTACTCTCGGCTGGCCCTGTTGAACTCTCAGGATTTGTGCTATCTGGATTAAATCCTCTGGCCTTTGAGGAAAGTGCTTCGAGGTGACATGAATCCTAATTATGGGCAAAATTCATGCCGTGGATTGGAGTGTGGCAGTGCCTCTTCTATCTGTCTCAAACAGGAGCTGTTGAGATCTCCAAGCTTGCTTGGAGAAAATGGGGCTTGCTTGTGAAGGCAGCTTTCCCTGAGCCTCTCTGGGCAGCAGGAGCTCTGGCTTCTGCCTGAGCAGGCTTTTTCCATAGCTGACACTGGGGTTGGGGGGGCTCTTTTATGGGAAAAGCATCCTGGAATCAATGTGTTGTGTCACAGAGGTATGGAAGAAGACCCAACAGATGAAAGCACTGAAGAGCATTTATATGTTCTGGAGTTCATGGCTCTCTGCCTAACAACTTTCACTTTTTTCCCTTTTCTTTCTGTCCCCAAATTCTGTACTGGGGAAGTAACCACTTAACTGCTGGGGGGATAATACCACCAGTCCACAGGACACTGGAACAGACCACTTCTTAGTGGCTATGTCTAAATGAGCCCCAGAATTGGCAGGTGATCAGCTGGGGGAGTAAGCCGCAGGTCTGCAGCTGAAATTCTGAAGTGAGCTGTCAATCAAGAGAGGCTTCCCATTGACCCAGATATTCTGGTATCTTGAAAGCTTTATCTTCTAAGACAGTGTTGACTAACAGCTTTTCTTTTACTGGCATTTCTGTTTCAAAAGAATAGCAAATCAGCATAATTCTTCACAAACTCTTCAGCAAATGTCTTTTAATCCAACACAATGGTAGGTATTTCATGAAGGCTGGCAAAGGGCTGCGACAGTTTTCCATTTTTTGGTCTGGGGTTTGTTCCTCATACAGAAGCACTCAATCACCTTTAATCTCAGCTTGCACCAAGTCATGGTTAACTTTGTTTGCACAGAACTGACATAGCTGCCTTTAGCTCTTCTCTACTCTTTTTCATCTCCCCATTAAGGTTTACAATTGCAATAACAGATTAAAAACACACACACAAGAGGCTCATAGATACTACGCGTCTTTGCCCACTGTAACTTCTGGGAGTTGTGGAATTCACAAGTCCCAGAAGACACAGTGGGCAAAGATACACAGCGTTTCTTGAAGGAGAGAGTGGCTTATTAAAGCACCATTGTATAAATGGAGAGAGAGTGCTGAAGAAAATACCTGGTGAAGGAATGAAATAGCTCTTGGAGAGGATACCTTGCAGAGGCCTAGAAGAGCAAACCACCTTGAGCAGAATGACTAAAGTCTTCTTTGCCCTGCAGAGGTGTTAGGGAATCTCTGTTCTCTAGAGATAAGAACAATCTAGAGATTTTTTTTTTTTGTCTATGTTACCAAAGAGATGGGTCCTCTGGATTTCAGGTGGGGCTTCCTCTGGTTATTATCTGGTATAAAGACCACAAGTTTGAAACCAGCTCTTCGGTGATCCTGCAGCCCTGAGTTTATTCTGCCTTCTTCCCAGCTACACCCAATTTCTTTTACACACATTTTATATTTAAAAAGCATTTTGGATTTAGAGAAAAGTTGAAAAGATAATAGAGTTCTGGTATACCCCCCACCTTGTTTTCCTAATGTTAACACCTTACATTACCCTGGAACTCCCACTCTATTTCAAGAACTCAATTTCCTTTTCACACTGAAGAAAACCATAGAATTGTCTGTTGATACCAGTAATGCTTAGGATAAATAAAATGCTTAGTAGTTTTCCAGTTGTTCAAAAATCTCCAACTGGGCTTTGTTCCATTCTTTATTTTAAGAAATAAAGCTTTGTATTTGAACTCATTCATGTGTAAGTAAGGATTAGACTCTTCCTCAGTCACTTCTCCTACTTTAAATTTGGGCAGTGTTTATAGATTAGGCCATTTCTGCAATCTGAAAATCTTAGCAATTTTCTTCATTATGACTTCTGCCAGTTTATTTCAGGTTACCTTCTTTACAGCAAATATGCATCACTAGGGGATTAGACTCTTCCTCAGTCACTTCTCCTACTTTAAATTTGGGCAGTGTTTATAGATTAGGCATTTCTGCAGTCTGAAAATCTTAGCAGTTTTCTTCATTATGACTTCTGCCAGTTTATTTCCGGTTACCTTCTTTACAGCAAATGTGCATCACTAGGACTAGTAAATGGTTGGATGGAATTAATAGAGCCTTTTCCCCCATAAAATGATTTAAAAGATGTGTTAGAGAAAGAAGTAGTGAGAGATGAGTAGAGCTTTGGCTAATGTCTGGTACACAGTAGTTATAAATAATACCACTTTATCAAGATCCATTTTGGATGTGGAAGTATAAATAATGAAGACTCTAGAGAACCTTATACAACAGATTTATTTTACTAACAAATTGAAGTGATTACAAAGAATTAGAAAAGGCTCAACTGGGAAAGCCTCTCTGCTGTGGGTAGACGACAAGATCATTCATTTACTTTTTCTTGAAGTAGCAGAACTGAGGGCTCAGGTGACAGATGGCAGTTGTAGAGGAACTGTCCTCTTTCACCCAATTATAGGGCTTTTTAGGACAGGGACAGAGAGGAGCTCAGAAGAATTTAGATCATGAACATATTCAATTTCAATCTGAGTTTATTCTCCACTTCGGACTGAAGGTGTGGGTATCAGAGATGCTGTGTGAAATTTGAAACTCGTTTGCTTATACACACCTTGTACAGATGAATTTTCTCTCCCCTTTCTCTCCTCCTCTCCCATCTTTCTGCTCGTCTGCCCACCCTCTGAATGACCTTATTTGACTTTTTGCCTAGGAAAAACTCTCGATGAAATAAGAGAATGCTGCTAAGGAGGAAAGATGGAATTATGGATTCCGGTGGACTCAGATTTTCTCATAGCCCTTCAACTGCAGTTAATAAAATGATTGTTTCTTCTAAACCCAGGTAGGAGGCTTAAATCAATAGAAACAGTGTACAGAGACTAACCATGTGGTCTCTTGGCATAAACCTTGTCACACCCCAGGAGAAGAGTGGAACCAGTGTACACTAGACATTTGTGCTTTTCAAGGAAAAACAAAACAGAAAACTTAGCTTATAATTCCTTTCAAGGAGCTTTTCTTGGAGAATAAATTTTGATGGAATATTCTCATTTCATGTCATGTAATGAAACCATCACACAGACCCAGGCAGAAATAAACATTGGTATGGTAGCTAAATTTTGTTCAACACAAAATTAAATAGATTTGGACCTTAACTTATGAATTAGAGCTATTCGCAGAGATGGATAATTTAATTTCTAAAGTGGATTTTTATTACAAATAATCAGATTGCTCTTTACTCAAGTGAAATTTTCTCCATCTCTACTGGCTCTCCATTTTGGGTTTCTGCTGTGTAAGGTAAGATCCCCAATTTAATGCAAGTTCTGTATTTTAGCTTTTCATGGTGTTCTTGTTCAAACCTTCTGTCATCTGTGTTCCCAGCTGCTCAGTGCCACACTTCAGCCTCTGACATTATGGAATTGGTATGGGCCATTTCATCCAGGTCATGGTGGTTATCACCACATTGCAGACTGAATACTGGTGTTACTGGTTAGCCTGGGATAGAACTCAAGTGTCGTAACACTAATGAAGACTCACGTCTCAGCTTGTTAGGTGGTGGGTAGTGGGGTTGCTTAACACAGCACTTCAGTTCAAAGTGAAGGTGAGAGGGAGTGGAGATCATAGATCATAGATCACAGAGCAGATGCTAACCCAGAAATGCCAAAGTTCCTCAGTTGCAGAGCAAACTTGCAGGCACACGAATTATCGATAGAGCTCGCTAACATGTGCTCAGAAAAAATGAAGCCAACAGAGCAGTTGGAGGAATCCATCCAACTACTAAGGAGCTTATAACTCTTTGGCAATTTGTTTAACTTGGGAGTTATTGCAAAGTTAGAAAGGTATTGGGCCCCCAGGATATTGGCAACACTGCCGGGAGTCTCCCACTGTTAAAGCAAGCTTTGCCAATGGGATTTTTTTTTTTCAGGTGTTCAGTGTTGAGTTTTGCAGGCAAGGCCAAGACTTCTGGAAAAAGCAACATTAATCACATTGGCATGTTAGGTTAGTGCGGCTGGTGGCTGCACAAACTCCCCCATTCAAATATGAACTACTTAGATCTTCCAATCTGGGTGATCTGACTCATTCACTCATTGACATATTCAACAAATGTTTATTGAGATTTTATCACGTGGCAGGAGCCACACCAAATATCAGAAGACAGACCCAGCTAAGAGCTTTCTTCCCAATTCTCTGACTGCGTGTCTTAAAATTTCTACATTCCAATTCTATGTCTTCATGTACTTTACTTAAGTCCTGGCTCTGTTGAAAGAGAGGTAGGGGTAAAAGTCTCACAAGGATCAAGAGGTTGAAAGTATTTGTGGTTTATTTACTTATTCATTTAGAACATATTCAGTATCTATCATATGCAATGTTCCCTAAAAATAGGTGTTTAGGGCAGATTATCTATGGAGGAAATTTTTTCCCCATCCACATTCCAGATAATAAACTTTCTTAAACCAAGTTTTTTTGGGCCTCACAGAAATAGCAATTGATGAATGTCCATCTACTAAAGTCCAAGACAAATATGAATTTATAAGATTCATACTTTATAGGAAAGAACAAAAAATTCAGAAAACTCACTCTTTCTTGCTTATGGATATGAGAAGCTAGATAGAAGCAAATGACTGGCGTGGGAGTGGTCCCCAGGGACCAAACACACACTCTCCAAGCTTCTTATTCTCACCTCTTCCATCACATTCAATCACTAGTCTGACCCTAGTGATTCTCCCTCCATAGTGATTTGCCATAGACACCTTTCTTCCCTTCCTTTTTCACTGCCGTTGCTTCAGTGCAGAAGCTTGTATGACCCTTGCATAGATATCATCACCCGAGCATTCAGGTCAAAGATCTTCTTATCTCCAATCTTTCTCTGTTCCAAGTCACTTTCCATACTGCTGCCAGATTTACCTGCTGTGTTACATTAGCCCTCTCCTTAAAAACAACACTTTCTACATGGCCCCTTGAGTTAAGCATACACTTCCCAGCAGAACATCAAATAAACAAGCATGATTATTAAGAGTGTGAAGCCTGGAATCAGAAACACCTCTTAAACTCCAGTCTTGGAGCCTTAAGCCTCAGTTTTCTCATCTGAAAAATGGGGACGATAGCCATCACCCAGAGGGTAGTAAAGGGTGAGACAGGACATTTGAAATTCATGGCACACTGAGTAGGCACTCAATAAGTAATATTTATTACAACATTAACAATAATAATTATCATGTCCCATAACACCAGTCTAATTTTGCTTACGATCTCCTACAACACCTTTATCTCCCCACTTTTTCTCAAGTTGTTTGTTCTGTATGAAATGTTCTTCCTTTCTTCCTGTTAACCGTTCTTTGATAATCTTCAACTGGGTATGTCATGATGCCTTTCTGATTCCTCTGGAAGACAAATATTTAATGAACTCCTCGCTTGTACCCCTTTTGCTATTCTTTATACTGTGCCGTTCTTTGATAATCTTCAACTGGGTATGTCATGATGCCTTTCTGATTCCTCTGGAAGACAGATATTTAATGAACTCCTCGCTTGTACCCCTTTTGCTATTCTTTATACTGTACCCTGGTTTGTAGAACAGGCATCCCCAGATCCTCCTTTGCCTTATCCTAGTACTGTGTCTGGCTGGAGGCTCTTCAGTGGCAGAGACAGCATCTTAACCTGTCAACTCCTAGCGGAGTCTTACAGTGGAGTAGCTTTTGAGTTGACTTATCACTTGCCAAAAGATTGACGTGAATTCCTGGTGGTTTGGGAGAGAGTGTTTGAGAGCTACCTGTTCCGGGGCTCTGCCCAGCAGCTCGCATCTCTGACCAGGGGCTAGTTTGTGTAGCTTCCCAATCTCACAAACCACCAGTCCCCTCAGGCCCTTCCTGACTCTGGATGTTCCCAGTTTTCAAAATTTCTTGGATTGATCCATACAATTACTGGATTTTGTAGCTATATGAAATCTGGGAGAGACATGGAAATTTTTTACATACATCCTCTTCATTCCTCACTTGAGAAAAACAAAGGCTGTGCTGAGGTATCACCTTCTTTGGAAAACATGCCCTAAAACTAATCCAGGATGGAATTGTTAACATAAATAACAGAGAAGCTAAAAGAAAAATGAGTTTATTTGTGGGAATAGGGCATTGCAATGGGAATACGTGTGCCATAGTAAACTGAGTGTATAATCAGGGAGGTAAAGGAAGACAAAGGGATTTAAAGGGAAAGTGATGGAAGGTTACATAATTGTTTTGGGATAAATACCCTTGGCTAAAAGAATCAATAATAAGGGTGATGTCAGTTTAAGTTTGGATGAGCAGTTTCTGGGCAGATGTCCTCACAGAAGTATTTTTGTGTAAGGTTGCGATGGCTTCTGTGCAAGGTTATGGTTTTGCAGAGTCCTTTGTGATAATTTTTATCAGGCATTTGTGCATGAGAACCCTTCCTATGTGGCCTTCCCCAGCTCTATTTGTCAGGTTTCTTTCTTTCTTTCTTTTTTTTTTTTAAAGAAGCAACTCCATTTTGATTCTGACTGACACCTTTCACGGAATGCGTCATTCCATTCCACTAGTGCTTCCTAGAACACTGCATGCACTTCTGTTGAGAATTGGCTCATCCAGTATTGCAATTATTATTTTTACATGCTGCTTCTCACAGTAGGCCATAAGCTTTCTGATGGCCAAGTAGTAGCTCATCTGTCTTGTATCTCTAGTGCTCAACGAAATGCCCAGGATGTAGGAAACAAATAATACATACTGACTAAACTGAGCAGACTCCAAGAGGGGTAAGTGACTGAGCTGTTGCTTTGCATCTCCTCATTCCCAGACTCCTCTTTTCAGGACACCACCAGGCTGGTTTACCTCATCAAATTTCTGCAATCCTCACTCTGGAAGTCTAAGAAAAATGCTGGTTGATATTTCATTACTAAAAGATTCAGTGTTGACTCTTGAAAGCATAAGAAAAATCTTTGAGTAGGAGAAATCACTTCCCTCTGGCAGAAAAAAAAAAAATCAAGAAGAGATTACATTGATTACATTGGCTGGTAGCGAAAGCCACATGAGACATACCCAGGTGTACTAACAGTTTTTCCTTCCTGAATAGCGCTGTGGTCCTACAAGGCTGTATCCTGAAGGTGGTGGTTAGAATCACTTGTGGGGTCAGTAAAGGCTGGTGGATTCTGAG
>NW_007726791.1:0-7998 GCF_000696425.1 Galeopterus variegatus | reverse complement strand
CCCACACCTCGCTCAGCCAGTGAGCGGGAACCGGTCTGTATGTGGGATCCGAACCGTCGGCGGGAGTGCTGCTGCGCTCCCAAGCGGTGCACTGCAGCAGTGCGCCACCGGGCCGGCCCAGGATGTTTATTTCTAAGGAAGGCCTGCTAAAGGCCTGTGTGCAGGAGTCAGAGAAGGAAAAAGTGAATGTAGAAGAATGTGATGAGGGGCTTGGACTTTGGCTTTGATCAGATCACTTCTAGCAGTGAATTTTTCCTTTGTGGTCTCCTGTTTTCATCACATATCAGTGCAATTCTGGGGAAAGAAAATTAAAGAATGTCTGCAGAACAAAGGGATGTTGAAGAGAGAGGTCTAGTTGCTTTCTTTTTTTCTTTCTTCCCTTGAAGAATACAGTATTCTAGTTATCTATTGCTGCTGGGTACCAAACCATCCCAAACTGAATGGCTTAAAATAACAATACCATTTTATGTATGTTTTTTATGGTTCTGGGCTCTGGTAGGTGGTCTTCCTTTGGGAAGGAAGGGTCTCTCACGTAAAGGTTTTGTAACTTCTGAGTTTGACTCCTGAACTGGGAAGACTCCAACAGCTGGGGTGAACAGTGGGAGTTCGCGGATGCTTCTCTCTGTCTTTTTGAGTCTCTTTATGTATTCTCTCTGACTTGCTGGTTGCCAGAAAATCAGAATTTTTACATGGTGGCTCAGGACTCCAAAGATGTGTGATGTGTGGAGAGAAGGAGAGAGAGAGAGAGAGGAGAGAGAACAGAGAAATGCAAAAGCCTTCTGACCTATTATGACCGAGCCTCAGAAATCATGCACATCACTTCTGTCACATCCTCTTGGTTGAGGCTATCACTAGGAGTGGGGAAAAGAGACCCCACTTGATGAAGATGTGCCAAGGTTCTGAAAGAACAGGTGGGATCAGAAATACTGCTGCTAACAGCCTTTCAAAATATGATCTGCTCCACACAGTGTCGCTCCTAAACAAGTTACTTGGCACCTGGGTCTCTGTTCTCTACTCAGTAAGGAGAATGAGTTAGACCAGATAATCTCTATGATTCTTTGTGGATTATACATTTGGTAGCTTTGTAAATGAATCAGTATCTGCCATACTAAATAACATAAGACCTCTGTTCCTGACAAATTCTCTGGAAACTACATTCTTATTTATGTATTTATTCATATTATCTTTATTTATACATTTTAACAGGGTACAAAGTTGACTATCAGTATTTGTGTACACAGTATATGATGGCCAAGTCAATATTATTAGCATGTTCATTATTAAAAATCATAATTACTTTTTGTATCCCTTACCCAATTAATCCCCATCTTCTCTCCCTCTCCCCCTTTCCCACTTCTAGTAACTATAGGTCTATTTTCAGACCTTAGTCCCAGAAGTGGGGCTTTAGAGCAACCTCCCCAAGCTGGCGACTTCCTGGTGTGGTGACACCTGTATTACTTTTTGTATCCCTTACCCAATTAATCCCCATCTTCTCTCCCTCTCCCCCTTTCCCACCTCTAGTAACTATAGGTCTATTTTCAGACCTTAGTCCCAGAAGTGGGGCTTTAGAGCAACCTCCCCAAGCTGGCAACTTCCTGGTGTGGTGACACCTGCATTTTCATAGCAGAGAAAATGCAGCAAACTGACATGTAGTTAGCTGGATACAATCAGATACCTTCAGCTTTCAAAACCAAGTGTGACCCCGGAAACATGATTTTATTTGACCTGCTAATCATCTTTAATTCTACTTTGGCTGCAGGTGTTTCAAATGCTGGGAAGGCAGACTGTCCTGGTTGCTCTCTGCACAGTAATCGTTGCACTGAATGGCTATGATATTTTTAATTCTCTTGTAGCACAGTTTAGCCTTGGCTGGCAGATGCAGGCAGCTTTTGCCTAGGGTGATACTGGGCTTGTACATGGTGCAGCTGCTGCTTCCTAAGGAGTGGGGCAGGGGACAGCCCTGCACAGTGCCCTGCGCAGTTCTGGAGCTATCCTGCTGCATCTGCACAGAGCAGAGGTTGTGGACCATGATGGGCAGTTAGAGAAGGATGGTCTCTCTCTCTAGAGCTGTGATTTTGTGAGAGATACACCTGCCAACTGTGAAAAACAAAACAGCCTCGATGTGTCAAAATATCAGTTGTTAAAGTGCCTAGCAAAGATGAAGTACTTTATCATTTACTATGGTCGTCATTACCATTATCACCATCTTTCTTATTAAGTGTTAATACAACAACAAGAATACTAAGGAAAAATCGACGAGCCCTGAAGCCACATCTAAACTGGCCTTATTTGGCTACAATTAAACAGACTCTATAAAGGGACAACTGCAAAATAAGATGGCTCCAGATAATTCAGTCTGCCCTCTGTCCCCAGTCATTTTAGTAAGTTGATTTACATTTGAGTCAAAAGTTTAGACAGTGTAGTTGTTGGGCTGACTCCACTTTTGACTTTGCTCCCTGGGGGTTTGACCTTGGGTAAATGCAATGAAAAACTCAAATTGGGGCTCCTTAATGTGGTGAAAATTACAGTGATTTAACCATTATGCTACTTCCAATATGCCAGCCATATTTTATGGGCACACTAGTGGGACACACTGTGTTGGCTGTATGTCAAAACCATATTTTGTTAAGTAGAGGCGTATAATAAATAAATCACTCATTTTTATGGTATATGAGTCTACACTTGATTCAGAAAGTTTGGCATCTGGCTCTGATTATACCTCATGGGATGGTGATGAAAATTCCCTTGACCCCTTTTCTTCACCTGTTTGGTGAGAATTACAACGGAAACTTCACTTCTGCAGAGAAGAGGAAAGAAGGGGGATTGGTCATTGTAAATAGGGTTATGCAAAATGAATACAGCAAGCTGGACCGATCACCTATGACTTCAAGACACTGGGGAGGATTTTAGGGCTTTCTTTTTATTTTTCTGTTTGGGGAAAAATGTGAAATTATATTCTTTGTGGAATAAGGAAGAGTATATAGATAAGTAAATATGTTATATGATTATATAGGAAAGTTGGAAAAAATATTTCTTTTTAGGGCGGTTCAATTATAGCAATATATTGTATTTTATATACTGACTGTCTTTATCCTTTGTTTAAGTGAAAAATGATGGCCAGCATATAATAGATTGTATTTGGGCAGCTCCAGAGCAGGAGCTCAGATCTGTGACCTTTAGGCTTGTTTGACCTCTGTGCACCTCAGATTACCTGTCCGCTAACTGGGATAGGGGGTGATCAGAGGTTGCGGGAAATGGTTATTTGTTTGAAGTTTGTCTCAGCGTGCTTGCTGATCTCAAAATGAAAAGATCTATTGTAATTTTGAAGAATAAGGACAGGCTCTTTTCCTGAAGAGGCTGGGGAAAACCTTAGGAACTTGAGTGTCCTAACACACAGGAATATGTAATAGAAAGAGCTTAGAAAGCTTCTCTGCTCTCTGATTTATTAATCAAATATCTATTTAGCCTGCTAAGCAGCAGTCTCCGTGCTCAGTGGCCCAAGGGCATAGAGCTGCAACGACACTGCCACAGTTTCGAGAGGCTTAGAGCCTGATGTACTCAGCCTCAAGATGAGAGGGGCAGGAGTGGGCCTTGTCTACATGTGATGGGACTTTATCAGATCGTGATTCAACAAATATTTATTAGGCATTTTGCTAAGCCTTGGAACTTCAATAATGATGAAGAGATCTATATTTTAAGCACTTATGCTTTCATGAGAGAGATGAGATAAACACCTAACCTGATAACTAAGACAGGTGTATAAACCAAATTGACAGTCTCCCTTCAAGTTCACAACCTCAAGGGGACGCTCACAGCGGCCCTACCCCATTTCCTTAGTCCATTCACTCGCCCACTCTCTTAAGCCACTATTTCACACCTTCTCCTCTTTAACCCAACACCTCAGCTCTGGTGACTCATTTTATAATTCTTTAAGAAAATAAAAACCATCAGAAGAGAACTACTTGGTGTTTCCAGCATGACTACAACCCTACCACAAGAGCCTTCAGTCTGGACAAGAGAGATGACCTGTTCCTTTTTCAACCTTTACACAGCAAATCCCATTGCTTCCAACCTGCTCCAGAAAATCACTTCAGCATCTCTCTCCTGCATTGTCAAATTTCTTTCCCCTCTAACAGATCATGCCCATTATCATCAGACTTGCTGAAATATCTCTTGTCTAAAAAATTCCTTCCCTTGACCCCACTCCAGTTCCCTGCATTCCTTTATAGCAAAACTCTTTGAAAGTGTTTTTTGCGATCACTGTCTTCACTTCTTACATCTTATTCTCTCTTGAACTAATTCTAATCAGGATTTGTCTCCACGACTTGACCAAAAAGCTTGCAGGTATATACCGGAAGGAAATGAAATCAGTATGTCAAAGAGTTATCTGCACTCTCATGTTTACTGCAGCCTTATTCACAGTATCCAAGATGTGAAATCAACCTAAGTGTCCATCTACAGATGAATGGATAAAGAACATGTGGTATGTATACACAATGAAATAATCAGCCATAAAAAAATAATGAAACCCAGTCATTTGTGACAATATAGATCAACCTGGAGAACACTATGCTAAGTGAAATAAGCCAGGCACAGAGAGACAAACATTGCATGATCTCACTCATATGTGAAATCTAAAAAAGTTGATCTCACAGAAGTAGAAAGCAGAATGGCTTGCAGGGAAGAGGGTATAGGGTGATGTTGGTCAATGGATACATAATCACAGGTAGATAGGAGGCATAAAAAAATGTGTCCAGAATAGGCACAGAGAAAGAAAGTAGACCAGTGATTGCCTGGGGCTGGGGGACAGGGGGAAGTTGATGGGGTGGGGGTGGTATACAGAGTAACTACTAGTGGTTATGAAGTTTGTTTTTTATGTGATGAAAATCTTCTATAATTGATAGTGGTGATGTTTTCACAACACTGTAAACATACTAAGAAACATTGGATTATACACTTTAAATGGGTGAATTATATGATACATGGATTATATCTCAATTAAGCTGTTTAAAAATAAAAAAATAAAAAGAGACACTCACAAGGGGAAATAAAAAGCTTATGCTGGGGTTATTAGTGAACTTCATGCTACTAAATCCAATGGTCAATTCTTAGTTTTCTTCTGACTGAACAGACCTACCTGATACATGGATTATATCTCAATTAAGCTGTTTAAAAATAAAAAAATAAAAAGAGACACTCAAAAGGGGAAATAAAAAGCTTATGCTGGGGTTATTAGTGAACTTCATGCTACTAAATCCAATGGTCAATTCTTAGTTTTCTTCTGACTGAACAGACCTACCGGCCCGTTTTGCATGGTTGATTCTCCTTCTTGAAATATTTGTTTCATGTAGGTCTAGTACACAATCCTGGGGTGTCCCAGGTCTCAGTCCTTTGATCCCTCTTCTGTATATATACACTCCCCGAGTGACTTCATTTGAATACCTATATAACTCAACAACTTCACATATTTATAACTCTAAACTGGACCTTTCCCCTAAACTCCAATCTTAATACCTAAGTGCCTAGTCCTGTGTCTACTAGCATGTCTAATAGATATCTCAACTGTGTCGTGCACAAAAATAGACTGACTGTCCCTTCCTCCCCAACCTCAACCTGCTCCTCCCAGTCTCAGTAAATGGTACCTTCATTCTCCATGTTACTCGAGCAAAGAATCTTGAAGTCATTCTTTTCTCCTATTTTCTTTCACCGACATCTAATATGTTAGCAAAACGTACAACTCTATCTTCAAAGTATATCTCAAGTATGACATTTTTCATCACCTGCGCTCTTTCCTCCTTTATTTAAGTCACCAACATTTCTCACCTGTAGGATCCGGGTTAGCTACTTTGTAACCAGCAGCCCCATATGTCCTGTCACCCCCTTTCCATTTGTTCTCTATAGAGTCATTCTTTTATCTCAATCTGATCATGTCACTCTTCTGCTCAACGTGCTCCAAAGGCTTCTCATCTCACTCAAAAAATACACACGTACATACATACATAAAAATTTAAAAAGCCTAAGTCCTCGTCTGTTCTGCAAGGCCCTATCTTACCTGCAGTGCCCTCCCCCGTTCCTAACCTCATCTCCTGCCAGTTTTTCTCTTGTTTTTTCACGCCGCTCTGCCTACTGCCCTCTTAGAGGGTTTTTGAACATGTCATGTAAGTTCTCACCTCAAGAGAGAGAAGTGCATTTGCACTTGGTGTTTCCTCTGCCTTGAACACCCTTCTCCAGCCATCCTGCATGATTCATTCCCTCACTTCCTTCAAGTCTCTGGTCGGTCTCACCTCTTAATGAAGTCTCCCCTAAGCAGCCTAATTTAAGTTGCATTGTCCCCATTCTACCCCCTTGGCACCTCTTACCTCCTTTAGAGACTTAATTTTTCTCTATAGTACTTATTACCTCTGATACATATTTTCCTACATATTTATTGTTTGTTTTCTTTTACTCAAATATAGGATCCATAAGGGATGTTAGTTTTGTTTCATGATGTATCCTCAGTGCATGGACCCTGGTAGGTGTTCAATAAATACTTGTTAAATTTGTGAATAAATAAATAAATGGATGGATAAGGTACTATGGGAACATAAAGGACCATATAATTATTTCTGTCTGGAGGGTACTGTAAGGGCTTCATGGAAAAGATGATTGATGAGGTGGACTTTAAAAATTGCCAAAGAGGTGGGAGGAGGTGTATTTCTTTGGTGGTACATGAGGAGGAATGTTAAATACAAATCATGACAAAGGCTGGGGCCAGATATTGCTAGACTATGAGCTCTGTCAGGCACAAGACCCATTTTCCAGTTGGCAACAGCAACCACCAGCCTCCTCATTTCTGCAGAAGAGCGAGGTGATCTTATTTAGACTCAAGGTCACTGTGAGTGTGGTGGGTTGATGGGCTGATGATAGATGGTAGAATGGGAAAGTGGGGGTTGAGAGTACATCAGGAGACTAACACAGTTGTCCAGGAAAAAATACATTAAAGGCTTGAAGTAAAACATAGTTTTAGCTTTCCATGTCCAATGTATGTGTCCAAAATCGCTCTGCTGATGGGCGACACCCAGGTAGGCAAGTCTGGGTTGGTAGGGCCAAGGTTTGGGGCTAGCTCGATTCTTCTCAATTGGAACGGGGATGGTGGTGGCGGTGTGAGCTAGTTACAGGTGGGGTTTGGAGGGAAAGAGCCTCCCCTGTGACGTATTTTAGAACACGGGGGAACACCGAATCCTGGGTTGGATGGCTCCTTAGGATGATTCAATATAATACTTTGTATCTTCTTGTGAATTCCATGTTTATTTTCATGCTCTGTATTTTTTTTTATAAGTAACAGACTTTACCTTTTATAGTGTGTTATGCTTACAGGAAAATTGAGCAGAAAGTACGGACAATTCCCATATCCGCCCCCCGCCCCCAGTTTCTCCTGTTATTAACGTCTTACGTTAGTGTGGCCCATTTGTTACGTTTGTGAATCAATACTGGTACATTATTATTGACTAAAGTCTATATTAGTTTCCCTCTGTGTTGCAGAGTTCTGTGGGTTTTGCCAAGTGCATAATGTCATCTTATGCTCCATATTTCTAAATGATGATGGAACCAACTTACAGTTCTGTGGGCAATATCCTGGTTATATCTTTTACTTCAGGATCACATTGCCACACAATTAATATGATCACTTGTCTGCCTTGATGACGGATGCTGACCGACATTGTAGAATTGATTTGTGGTAATCTGCACTGATCCGGAAAAATGGCTGAAATTGCTGCCCCAGATGGGACATGGTCCTGGTCACTTTCAAAAATTCAGTTAGAGTTTCAAATCTCTGGATTAAAAAAAAAAATTATATTTGAACCCTTGGTACATTTCTACCAAGAAAAGTAAATTTTATAAAAAGGAAAATTGTTGAAAAAATTAGAGAGTCAATTCACAGATATTAATCCCAAATTCTTTACGGGCATAAAACTTTTACCACTAAGAAAAAAGGAAGGATGGAAGGAAGGACGGAAG
>NW_007726790.1:881772-882444 GCF_000696425.1 Galeopterus variegatus | reverse complement strand
TCTGGCTAGTACTTCCAACATTATGTTGAATAGGAGTGGTGAGAGTGGGCATCCTTGTCTGTTCCTTTCAGCTTTTCCCCATTCAGGATGATATTGGCAGTGGGTTTATAATATATGGCTTTAATTATGTTGAGACTTTCCATCTATATCTAACTTATAGAGGCTCTTTGTCATGAATGAGTGTTGAATTTTATCAAATGCTTTTTCAGCATTTACAGAGATGATCATATGGTCCTTGTGTTTGATTTTATTAATATGGTCTATCACATTTATTGATTTGCATATGTTGAACCAACCTAGCATCCCTGGGATGAATCCCACTTGATCGTGGTGAATAATTTGACATATGTCTTGTTGTATTCTGTTTGCTAGTATTTTATTGAGGATTTTTGCATCTATATTCATCAAGGATATTGGCCTGTAGTTTTCTTTTTTGGTTATATCTTTACCTGGTTTTGGTATCAGGATCATGTTTTCTTCATAGAATGAGTTTGGGAGAATTGCCTCTGTTTCAAACTTTTGCAATAGTTTGTAAAGAATCGGTGTCAATTCCTCTTTGAATATTTGGCAAAATTCTGTTGTGAATCCATCTGGTCCTGTGCTTTCTTTGTTGTAAGCTTTCTGATAACAGCTTCAATCTCCTTTATTGTTATTGGTCTGTTCAGATTTTCT
>NW_007726790.1:880898-881545 GCF_000696425.1 Galeopterus variegatus | reverse complement strand
TTTGTTGGGGTTGCCAATTTGGTATGGCTACCTCAGTGATTACTCAGTTGGACACTAGTGTGAGGCAAGTCCAAAATTGACTACCAGGAAGATGGCGGGGCATTCGTGCCATTCCCTCTGGTGAGTCTCAGCTCCCGCGTTGTGCTCCCGTGTTGCGCTCCTGCTTGTGCTCCCGCATTGAGCTCCTGAGGCAGCCTCTGCAGCCACAGCCATCCTGGCCACCTCTCTCCACTGCTGGCACTCCTGGCTCCTGTTCACACAGCAGCCTGCTCAGTCTCTCTTCGGCTCATAGTTCCAGCGGTGCCTGGGCTGGGAAGACGACAGCCAACTCCCCGGCAGATACCGCTGTCACCGGACCCTGAGTTCTGGTGGCGGGGCTGTGCAGCCTGGCTGGCGCTGAGGGCAGCAGCTGTGGTGGCTGGGCGCCGAGTGGCGGCCACTCCAGGCAGCTTCTTCCCGGGGAGGATTGTGTAAATTTCACAAAATGGTGCGCACTCCAAACCTCAGTGCATGTATTATGTGAGTCCCCTTCAAGGTCTCAGCAATCCTTCAGAGCAAACCACCTGGGTAGTAACAGCTACCCAGCGCAAGCAAGGACACCAGAGATTCTGACTCACCATCAGGCTTCCTGAGTTCCTCTTCTTGCT